>NW_027315823.1:19718727-19916227 GCF_026437365.1 Eucyclogobius newberryi
AATCCATTATATTATTTTAGGTTAATAGGCACATGATGGAAATTGTGAGACTCGACTAATAGAAAATTGTGACAAGCATTAGAAACCCAGTGTTGACTGATGTGGGTGTTAAATTTAAGCACACAAAAAAACAAAAAAACAAAAACAAAAGCAGGTCTCTCTCCCTGTCTAGTTTTTTTTGCAAACAATTGGACTAAGAACACTGCTGTTTTGGACAAGTAGAGTTGAATAAAAGTTGCTTGTTAATTCTGTAAACGCTGTCATAAATATCATCAAGTATCACAATAAAATAATGAATTTAATGAGCAATGCGGAAGTCCAGGTAATGTTGAATATTCTGATTTAAAGTGCATATGACAGGTTACATTTGTGCCTATTTGTGCCTATTTTCCACAGCTTTACAATTGCGGTGAAGTTTACAATGTGACTTGTAAACTTCACCACGAGCGGCAAACGAAACACAGGAGGTATTCAATAACTGTCACCTGCAACAATATTGTAAATAAGGGCCAAAATCCATTTGAATTACACAACTGTTATGATAGTAGATTGTCTGTTAACACCTTTGTTTTGTTCAATTAATAATCCAAATTGTGTCAGTTGTTTCAGCTCTACTTCCTGTAACTTTCAACATTTATTTTTCAAATTTTCTTCACAAACTGCAACTTGACTGATGTAAAAAACAAAACAATGACCAATATTTACCACCGGGACAATCCTACCAAACTAAGTCATAATTCTGAAAACATGAAACCCTGTCATTTGTACTTTACAGGGTGTGACAGCAGAAACGAGTGGGGACAGCCAGGGAATGCCTGATTGCTATGATTGGTAGCCCCCCGGCACAGACTATACCGTAAAAGAAATTGCGTGTCACCTCTAATATTACAGAAAGGGTTGAAAATGATTGTCTGTTACATCTTAATGAACTCAGGTCTTTCAATTACATCTACCGGTACAAACCTTTTCACTATGACCAGTGCTGCGTCTGTGCCACCTGTGTCTATTTCTGGACCATGAGATAATTGTGTGGCGGGGGAAGGATTTGGACAGAGGTCAAAGGTTGAGGATGTCCAAGTGGCTGTTTAGATCAAGGTCGGGTGCTGCTACTGCTACAAGTGTCATTTGTAAAATCAGCCATGCTTCGACCTCAGCTGTCCCACTGAAGGACGCCGGGGGTCCCCTCTTTTAACCAGTAGTTCAAGTCCTACATTGCCTGTGTCATAGCTCTTGTCTGCTCAGATTGAATGTAGACCAGTTTTTTGTGAAATGACCAGTTCATTTCCCAAAAAACTGGTCTGCATTGTAATTGTAATTTGCATCTCGATACATTATCTCGATAACAATGTTCATACGATATCATGTCGATCCAACAGAAATGCACTTAAAATATGTCATTAGTTGAGGTTTAAGTATATTTAAAAAAAGGAATGTAAAATGAATAAAACATGTTAATTTTTTTAGAAAGTTCACAACACAACTTTTAATAAGCTCTTTTATGTAGTATATTTTTTTCACTATAAACAATATACACAATATTCAAATGTTGCATATCTTCAAAACAACATCACAATATATACATTTCAGTTTAGCCACCCCTAATTTACAATATTTTGTTGTAATATTTTTGCAATATATAGAATTATGACGCATGTGTATGTAACAGTTCTTGGGAGAAATACTGAGAACTATGTTATGTTTTTAAATTTGTCAAAAAAAAAAAAAAAAGACAAGACAAGACACAAGGCAAGTTTTGAATATGTGCCGTCGTGACACATATTCATGTGCAATTACTGTCGTGATCACATGCAATGGTATTTATGTATTTATTTATTTGTCTATGGGAGTTTTTATTTATAGGAGTTTTTATTTATAGGAGATCTTCTACTGAAAGTGTTTTTCAGACTTCCTTTAAGTGATCTGTTCTTCTGTATCTGCCTCTGAATCTACCTGTGTTGCACCAATGAAATTTCCCCATGTGGGACAATAAAGGAATATCTTATCTTATCTTTACCATCATTTCTAATAAATACATTTACAGTTCACCCACGACCCCTGACAGGAACAATTTTGCAGTTAAATTTGGTTTTCACAATTCCTTGATGCTGTCATTGGAACTGGTTGTTTGAAACTAGTCTCTCATGAGGTGTTTATTCTTTTTCCTGTGTAAATAATCTTGTGGAAATGTTTTCTCTCGGTATTTTCTGGCACGAGATATTTTAGTTGAGAAAACACCTTCAGATGAGATTTACAGTTTAATTTTTAATTCCATCCTGTTGAAAATTTAAAAATTAAACTCTATTTACTTATGTAGTAGGCATATGTCTGGTTTCTGACTGAGTGATGACAAATTTGCACTATTGCCATACTATTTACCTATTTATAACAAACAAAAAGTGCATCTTATTAATGGTGAAAAAGACTCTATGAACAGGAAGCTGAAACATTCAATTACCTGGCCATGGTTCCCGTCAGATTAGATAAGCAAAATAATCTTCAATGCACCCCTTTTCGTACTTTCATAGAAACTGTGCTCAAATAGAATAGCGAGCCGTGTGCACTTGCCAGTGATTTTCCCAGTAGGCTTTGCCCGGTTCTTCAGATGTATCAATCTGTTTAACATATGGATGAGCACAAAGCGTTGCTCTGATTGTATAAAACACAGTGTAAATGTGCTCTCCGTTTTATCCTTAAAGTTTTGTGCGCGTATACTTTGTCATGTGACCCAGCGATCATATGCCCATGTCCTTCTGGAGTCACCCCATCCCTCTGGAGGGGCTCGTCGGCCTTCCTCTGCCCTGTGTCTCCGGCTGTAATGATCCACAGAACCTGAGCCCACCCCAGAGATGGAGACATGAGACGGAGAGTGGGCTGGAGCGATCAATAGCTTTTAACGGGAGAGCGCTCCGAGTTCATATTATAGATCTCTGATACACAATAAGAGTATGAACATATTATCTGGTGTGATGGCAGTATCATTGTAGGACAGTCTTCATGATCCTTGGTACATCTGTGTACTGTGAACGCGTTTAAACTCAGGAATATGCAAACATTGTCATGAGCATGGGTCAGAACAAGAAAGCGAAACATTCATACTTCTGAGTACATTTCAATTTGCTTATTTGCATTTTTTAACGTTTCTAAGATTCAGTCAATCTTCTGTCAGTAAAAGCATGTCGTATGAAAGTTTAGAAATTAAAAGGAAATTATTCAAAGTCTGTATCGTTTATGTTCAGGATATTCATATATAGTAATAATAATATCAGTGTGATTGATCAATACAAGGAAGCAGAATTGTTATTAGTATATATATATATATATATGTATATATATTCTTTGGGTGACACATTATTTTATTGGCTAATTACATAGATTTTTTCTTATTTATTTATGTATTTATGGGAAATGTGATACTCTTAAACCAGTGCTTGTGTACATACAATTTTGCTTTGGTATTTTATTTTTATTAACAAAAAGAAAGCAACAACACAACACAAACAGAATTGAAAAAACAAACACACACACAAAAAAACACACAAAAAAGATGCTCTAATACCTATTTTTTTTCCAATGCCACTCCCTTATTTTTCACTTTTACTCCTTAACTTGCCTTCTGTTCTACTTCTGATTTTTTTTTTTTTTGAGCCCTAAGAATGCTACAACCGAGACAGCTCTAAAATTCAAACTCAAATTCAACACTGAAGTCTGTACTTAATTTGCTAAAAGTAGTTTATCTTTCCATTGATCTATTGGAACCTTTTTGATAACAAGCAATTCCACCTGACAACCAAACCTCCTTCTAAGGACGCTTCAGCTCTAAAACGTACTGTTCTAGCCTAACGTGACAGACGCCATAGTAATCAGAAAATCCATACGAACCACTTCACTTGCCACTGCGTAAGTGAATGTTGCTAGTTGTAATTATCCCGCTCTGATAGAGACACATGCCGACGATTAAAAAGAACTCAATCCTGGTGCTAAACAAACTACCTTCACACCACTTCTGCTTTGCATCAATTCTTTTAGTTACGCTTCATTATTTCTGCAGAGTGGTGCGATTTTGTGAAACAAGTCTGAAAGCAACCAAGAGGCAAATTACAGTAGCGGCTTCGGACTTGATGACTCGAACGTGCAGCTGCGTTCTCTATACGTTTTTAGCCCTTGCTGTTGTTTTATTATGAAGGATGCTGTTTGAGCCATCGACGTAGAAATACTAAGTAGACATTTGACACACATACTGTCGATCGTGTAGCAAATCCGGTCAAATTTGAGATTTCTAAGCCTCTAGTGACCACTGAACATCCTCTTTCACGTGTTAGTGAGGAGAGCAGATAAGTGACATAAATGTAATGAAATAAAAGTGTTGAATGTGGGAGTTTGCTTCACAGTTCATTTGTAAGTGAAGGAACGTTCGATTTGACGTAACTCTGGGAAACATCGACTGTAACAAGTGTTGGTGTCTGTGCAATAGAGGATTTCTATGAATGGCCACGGTCTGAACAACATGCGTTTTGTTGTTGTTGTATTTTAACTGACTACCTGCAGTCTATAAGTTGATTTTCATAAGCATTTAGTCACTAAAATGATAGTTATAGACTACTTTTGACTTCCAATACTGATGACGGATGCTTTTATTTCATTCTAATTTTAGTGCAAGGTCTCGAGAGAGAGGCCCCGCCAAATCACGGTTTGATCCAACAGCAGTTTGAAGCACGCTCAGGGACTAGATGAGAGACAATAAACAGATAATTGACTACAGTGGTTAAAAATAAAATCTGCTTAAAAAAAATACCTTGAGAGCACATTTTGTAAGGCTTCCATAATTTCCGATTTCAGCATTGTAAACGGGTAGAAGTGTAAATTTAGACACAAGGCTTTATATCCGGTCTCACCTGCTCATTTGCACTCCACACTGTACATGGCATCGTGGAACGCCAAAAAATCCATACAGTGAGCATCTCCTTTCATCCACACGCCTCCACTTCACAGCAATACGCTCGTTGTCGTCTCCATGTGAATACTAATTCCATGATCAAACAACACGCGCTCTATCAGGCTCTCAATCTCATTCATAATCCCTGTTATTATAAGTAAGCAGTAATCGAAAGCTGGCCAGATACCACCCCCTCCTCCGCAGCTGAGCGACGACGTGCGGCGCGTATACCGGTACTGCAGGGAGAAATGCAAACCGAGATTGACGAGAATGTTAACGGAGCAACAAGGGAATCTAAACCAGACAGCAAACCCGCACGGATCTCAAAAGACGTGGAAATGCAGGCTTAAAAGTGAAGGGGGTAGTGAAAAGATAGCGAGGTTGTGCTAATTTGACGTACAAAGCCACTGTCTGTCAAGGTGATGGACTGGTGGTGTGAAGCTGCTAATGTGAACGTATTCGTGCGGGCTGCTTTGAATGCCCGCAGTGTCAAATTGCCTTAAAGGGCAAAACAAGGCTGCATTTTGAAACGGTAATAAATTATGCAATTCGATCATTTTTCATGTGGAGACATTCAAATTCAAAGCGAAACTGTGATGAAAACGTACTTAATTTAAGGAAATAGCACTAGATTCTTTTGTCGTTTTGGTAAACTGGCAATAATCATTTTCTAATCTTAAGTTTGAGCACAATAAACACTCTGGATGTGAATAATGATCTGTGTCGACGGCAGAAGAACAGAACATTATTTTATGGTAATTAACATAACATTTTATTAAATTACACCATCTTCTTGTTTGGATATTGCAGAGTGAGCTTTTAAGGAGCCGTTTTCTTCATTTATCTATGAAAGTATGAGACGCTTAACCCTTTTCTCCGAACATGAGCGTGTTGTGCCACATACGCAAGTTGTAATGTGAGGGGCGTATTGAACAATTTCATATTATATTGAGTATTGTCCCTGGTATGAAGATACTTTAACCAAACTCAAGGCCAGAGGATCAAGTTTGAATATTAAACTATTTCTGGGGTACTTACACAGAACACAAAAAGGATGTAAAAAACACCTTTGACATTTAAATCAAAGTCAATGATGTGTATAAGGTAATGAGGCACATTTTGTATAGTACACATTATTGTCCCGGGGGGGAATTTGTCCTCTGCACTCGAGCACTCCTAATGCAACTTTCTAGTTCTGACAATTGTGGCTGGCTAATTTTGCAGTCAGAACAATTGTAGGAAGATTACAGACAAGCATGAAGTTATGTGTTTTCAACAAATAAATTGTGTTTTTCTGCAGAAAACTCACTTAGTTTCTTGTTGGACCAATTTAGATTTCACCCATGAACAACAAAAACACCATTTACAAATGTATAAAAACACCTTTATGGCATCATTTACAATAGCTGACAATAAATTGAATTGTTTTACTACTTACTTTGGCTGTTGCTGCATCCAAATGGAAAGACAGATTAGCCAAAGAGCTAAAAATGCTAAAGCCGTGCAAATATAATTTGAGTTCATCCTCCAGTGCACATTGGCTCACTGAGGCATTACTCATCACTGATCTGACTGAATGCATCTGCAGACGCTAATCCCTAATACAGTGTGCTCCTTATTCATCATTGTGTCATACCATTTGTCTTATGTCTCCATTTCATTTTCTAATGCAGAGGTTAAAGCTCATTAGTCTACGCTCTCAGCAAATGCCCCGTTAACTCCTCAAGTCTGCACACAACATACAGACGTACACTGCATTTTATTTCACTTTCTCTTTTTGACTGGTTTGTGAGAATAAAACAGGTTGTCTGTACATCATAAAACCAATCAAAACAATTCAAAACAATTGAATAACATTTTAAAATTAAAGATGTCATTTACACAAAGCAAAGAGAAATAGCAATACTCAAAGTGACTCTCATGAATCCTGTGCCATGACGTTGCATTTCTCTGACACAAAGGAAAAAGCCAGGCTGTACCCAAAATAGCATGGGCCTTAATAAATATTTCAGCGACTCAGATGGAAGCATAAGAAGGAGGGGCACAAAAGGAAGTTAGAGGTGGAAAAACCAATCACTTCAATGTGATTTGCCACAAATAAGAACACTGATGTGCACACAAAATAAAATATTGTATTGTATAATAAAGATGTTTGGATATGCTGTATGTGTTGTTTGCATCAAAAACAAACCATTAAGGATTAACAAAGTGCCTGGACATCATCTACAAACAGAGCGATCTCATCATTTACTTTATTTACTCCTGATTCGTGCAATGGTGAAAAGTAACTAAGTACAACAGTAAAAGTCATGAATGTCAGTAAAAGACAGACAAAAGGCCGTTCACAAATAGGCTGGATAAATGATCAGAAAATTGCTTATGAGGACTCAAAATTACGACAATTCTCTATTAAGATCACAATTTTTAACTTTAACTGTTGAATAATTACATTTTGACACCTGTTAAATTAAAACAAAATTGAATCAATAAATCTAATCTAAATCTAATGAAAGTTTTGTGCTCAAGCAGCAACAAAAATGGTTACTGTTAAATCATAATTCAAACTTCAAATCAAATCATTTCCTGTGGCGTAAGATGTACAAATCCAAAAAGGACAGACTTTCAGCTTTGCTACAGTGGAATACTTAAAAGAGTCAGTCAGTGCATACTATTTGGATCTGCCGTATGCATAATTCCACAATCTAAGTTTAAAAACCGTGCTTAAAATCTAGGGCAGCATAATCCAAAACATCCCTCTGATCTATAGTTAGAAGAATCCAACATTTTTCAGTTTGAAACCAGAGAGCAGTAACAAATGAGCAGACACATGAATGGGTGGATGCTCGCTGTGGGTGCACCTTACAGCTGCTCTGCTTCTGCTCTTGATATGAGCACACGGCGCCGCATTTCAGCGCTGGCGTTTAGAGGCGTATTGATCTGAGAGAGGAAGCCAGTTCAGTATTTATGACGCGTCCTAAAGCTCTCTGTCCATCCGGTGTCAGCACTCTGCCTCTTTAGAAATATGGCTCGTCCGATTTCCTCACACATTTTACTGCAGTCGTCGTCTCCAGCCATAGAAAACTACTCAGTATATTTTCACACAGGTATTTTAGGAATCTGACACATTTCAGATCAATACAAACCACTGCTGAGTCACAGTATTTGACGAGCAACTGATTGTTTTTCTTTATACTGGTCAAACTTGCCATGGTGCAGCGTCTGATTTTGCCCTGCAAAAAAGAGAAAAGAGGCTCTATGTGGGTTCAAAACCTTCTTTAATCCATGGAGAAAAGCAGAGGACTCCACCAAACCAAGTATTTTTGGCAATAAACGCCTTTAAACTGAACAAATGCACAAAGTATCAGTGCACAATGTTAAAAAATGATTGCAATATAGATACACAGATATAATATAGATATACATTTTGAAGCAGGAACATCTTTACTTTTGGCATATATAGTGTCTCACGAGTTTATACCATGCTGTAGAACATTCCAGGTCTGTCTAGAGTCAATTTATTGGTCGATTAAAGATGCTGCTGCTGGGGGTGTCGTAACCACAGGCTGTTGGCAGAGACACGGTTTAATCTGCTAATGCTCTGGTGTGGATCCTGCAGCAGCCACATGGAAACGGTTAAAGAAAGACAGATTTGCTAATGAGAGCGAGCCATCAGACTTTATAAATGAATAAGAAGAATGACGTATGACTCTGGCTGGGTGGAGACGTGACGAATGACTGGGTTAATGGATAGAGGTGTGCCGACTCCTCCTTTTCACTATTCTAAGTGTGTTCGACGGATCATTTTTTTCAACACTGTTCTAACACACAGAGATACTGTAACTGTCCACATTTTAGAACACTATCCCCAGAGAATATAGTCGATAATTGTGATGATTTAATTCTAATCGTAAGAAATCAAAACAATATTATTGTGACAACTTGAGAAGCAAAAGTGTAAAATAGAGCTAACGGTACGTAAATGTAAATGTATTGTTGCTGCCACATTAACCTCATTTTGTCATTCATAAAATTATATTTTGTAAAGTTGGTCCCAACATTGAGAATTATTAACTTGTTAGACATTTGTAATGGAAGAAAATGGACAATTTCTCTGTTGTTTGGTTGCTGTCGTTAAAGAATAATTGTAAAATTGTCTCACAATTTTCCCTATTGTGTGGACAAATAAAGGCTTATCTTACAATAATCGTAACACTAAAGTTTTATATCCAACATTACTAATCCCAAGGCATGTCAAGAAAAATCTATAAGAGTTCTAATAATTAATTCAAAATAATACAAAAAAATAAAAAATAGTACCGGTAGTAAAAGTGACAATGTTAGAAGCAAAATAAGTGGAATTGTTATCTGCGACAGTGTGAAATCATTATTTTATTGCTGTGGTGTCAATAATCTAGGGCTGCAACAAATCAATCAATTAATCGCAACCAATCGATTATAGAAATAGTTATCAATAATAAAGTACTCTGATAATCATTAACTGGTCAATACACAGACTCCAAGACGTGCCATGATCTGAGAGAAGATGTTTTATTACTCAGACAGAGCAAGAATCAGATAAAAATGACATGGAAAAATGTGTAAATGTTATGTTTTTAATCTGTAAATAAACTCCACCAGGATGTCCTCAGTTCAGCTCTATCCGGGTAAAATCTTGTTAAAATCTCTTATCCCCTGGCCTTTCACAATCGCCAGACTAATCGATTACCAAACTAATCGTTAGTTGCAGCATGAACATTACACAAAAAAAACAGACTCAATTCGTCTCCACACTGCGATATTTCACTTGTACAGCGTAGGCAGAGGGCACAAGAGACAGAGGGAGCCTTGGCTGCTTAGAGGAACACTGGAGAGCTACAGAAGAACTAGTGAGACAAAGATCAGCCTTGTGTCAGTGAATGCACCGCGGCACAGTGCAGCTCTGTGTTCACCAGAGCCAGAATGTCCGGGAACTGCAGTGACGCATGAATACAACGCGGACATGTGACGCATTAAATATAGTATGACAAACACTACTGTAGTTATTCTTTACAGATCACAGAGCATCTTAAGACGTCTAATAATCAGTGCAATGTAATCACAACGTCGTCACCGAGCTCTCAAATTCAAAGCGTTTGTGATTTTGCAGCAAAATAAAGTGGAATACAACATGTACAAGGGCTGTACAATTGTTCAGTTGTTCAATTGTCAATTTGGCTCTTTTTTATTGAGAGGTCTGTCAATAAAAGAGTTCTGACATTGAGGAAGGAATTAGACTTTATTTTGTGGAAAATGGCTCATATTTTTTATTTCCTTCGAATAAGAATGGCAAATTGGGATTTATTAATGGGAGAAAAAATTTAATGTTTTTGTAACGTCTTAGTAAGAACTACATTTGACTTGAATGAAACCGTTATTGCCCCAAGGAGAATTTGTCTTGCACACAATAGCACATACAATTATTACATAAGATAAATAAGACACATAGAGGACACAGAAGAACGCAGTTAGGCAACGTTAAAATACAATCCATGTAATAGTGTGTGGCACAAGGGATGTAATGCCTCTTTTGGTCTTCACTTTTGCAATATATAGACCATTCTTGTATCAATGACTTAAGATAAGATAATCCTTTAATGTCCACACAAGGGGAAATTTCGTTGTTACGACGCAGTAGAAACAGGAGGAAAGGACAGATTATAGGAAGTTTCAAAACACAATCTTAATAGAACTCTTATGAACAAAAACAAAAAACTCTTATTAACAAAGCTCCTCTCCTATCTTAATAGGGAATGGAGGGGGGAAAGAATAAAATAGATAAATATAAAAGATATAAAAGATAATTAAAGCCGCAAGCGACATCCAACGGCCCTCGCGGGCCGCCGGCCTTCCGACTCTGTACTTTCGACTTGATAAAGATGGCGCCCTTATTGTATGTTGAATAAAAAAAGAACTTGACAGACGGCGACACATTGGACATGGCCAATCCAGTGCAAATCAACACAAGTGTCAGTCAAATTTGCTGCGCCGCCGCACATGGAATAAAAATATGGATAACTTTTGATGCCCCGCTTGTGTAAATGATATTTCCCCAAATATGAGCTTGATCGAGCTATTGCCCACAGAGGAGTTCATTAAAGTGTGAAGCGTAAATGTGAACATTTCAGAGATTTCGCTGTTTTCCCATTTCTGACATATATTTGCGGGTCCGCCACACAGAGACCGTAGCACTTAGAATCAAAATATGGATAAGTTTTGATGCCCCGCTTGTGTAGATGATATTCTCCAAATATGAACTTGATCGGATAATCGCCCTAGGAGGAGTTCGTTAAAGTGTGAAGCGTAAAAATGTGGTGATTTGAGCAATTCTATGATTTTCCCATAAGGATAACATGGGATGTTTCTGTCATCGCTACGGTTACGCCGTACAAAATATGACTTTGGCTCTCATACTTTTGTGATCAGGATGGCAAATTAGAATTTTGTTCAAAATATCATGTCATTTGGAAAAACTCTATTGTTTATAGGCCACTCTGAAGGCCAAATAGTCAGAATTCTGGGAAACGTTTGCGGCTCCGTCGCACAGAGACCGTAAAAGCTATCCTTAAAATTTGGATAACTTTAGATGCCCCACTTGTCTAGAGGACGTACACCGATTTTGAGGTCGGTGGGCAAAACGCACAAGGAGGACTTCGTTAAAGTGTAAAACATAAAAATGTGGATATTCGAGAGATTTAGCGGTTTTCCCATAGGGATAACATGGGAGGTTTATGTCATCGCTACGACTACGCCGTAAAAATTAAGGCATTTGTCTGATTGGCTTTTTTGATCGCGACGCCAAAGTAGAATTTTGGGTAAAGTTTAGAACATTTTGGTAAAACTAATTTTTGACCTTCAATGTTAATTTAAAGGTCACTCTGTAGGGGGCGCTATCGCGCCCATTTCAATTTTGTCATCATAAACTGGTCCAAACTAGAAAGTTGAACAACTGATTCAAATTTGGTCCTAATCGGACTTGTTTTGATCAAATGGGAACAATTTTTAGATCTGCAATATCCCAAAATAAGTTGTCCAACTTTGCGGCTGCGCCGCACACAGACCGTAAAAGGTATCTCAAAAAATTGGATAACTTTAGATGCCCCACTTGTCCAGAGGACGTCCGCCGATTTTGAAGTCGGTGGGCAAAACGCCCTAGGAGGAGTTCGTCAAAGTTTGACGTGAACAAAATGGCTAACACAGCGTGTTTTCATTTTCAAAGGAAGATGGCGGCCATAGGGTAATTCTGGGGGCGTGGCCACAATAACATTTGTTTTTTGTCCTCACAAGAGGAATGCGTGTTCCGAATTTCGTAGCTCTACGACAAAGTTGACCTCGGGGCGTCTCCCATAGGCGCAATGTATTTTGACTTTTGTCGGTGGCGTTGTCACGCCATTTTTTAACGAAAAAAAAAATGGCCCAGAAAAAACAAAATTTTTCGCCGATTTTGAATTTTGGGTAAAGTTTGGTGAGTTTTTGAGCATGTTCAGGGGGTAAAATTAGAGCTCAAAAAGCAGAAGAACAAGAAAAATAATAAAAATTAAAGCCGCAAGCGGCATCCAACGGCCCTCGCGGGCCGCCGGCCTTCCGACTCTGCTCTCTGCATTTTACAGAGATGGCGCTAACGCAATTGTCTAAGAACTAAGACAGCGACACATTGGACATGTACAATGCTGTGCTTAACCAGTGCAAATGAACACAAATGTCGGTCAAATGTGCAGCTCCAGCGCACAGAGACCGTGACACTTGGAATAAAAATATGGATAACTTTTGATGCTCCGCTTGTGTAGATTATTTTTCCCAAATATGAGCTTGATCGAGCTATTGCCCACAGAGGAGTTCATTAAAGTGTGAAGCATAAATGTGAACATTTCAAGGATTTGGCGTTTTTCCCATTTGTGACAGTATATTTGCAGCTCCACGGCACAGAGACCGTAGCACTTAAAATCAAAATATGGATAACTTTTGATGCCCCATTTGTGTAGATGATTTCCCCAAATATGAGCTTGATCGGGCAATCGGCCTAGGAGGAGTTGGTGAAAGTGTGAAGCGTGAAAATGTGGTCATTTTGGAGATTTCGCTGTTTTCCCATTTCTGACATATATTTGCGGGTCCGCCACACAGAGACCGTAGCACTTAGAATCAAAATATGGATAAGTTTTGATGCCCCGCTTGTGTAGATGATTTTCCCCAAATATGAGCTTGATCGGACAATCGCCCTAGGAGGAGTTTGTTAAAGTGTGAAGTGTAAAAATGTGGTGATTTGAGCGATTCTACGATTTTCCCATAAGGATAACATGGGATGTTTCTGTCAACGCTACGGTTACGCCGTACAAAATATGACTTTGGCTCTCATACTTGTATGATCAGGATGGCAAATTAGAATTTAGTGCAAAATATCATGTCATTTGGAAAAACTCTATTGTTTATAGGCCACTCTGAAGGCCAAATAGTCAGAATTCTGGGAAACGTTTGCGGCTCCGTCGCACAGAGACCGTAAAAGTTATCCTTAAAATTTGGATAACTTTAGATGCACCACTTGTCTAGAGGACGTACACCGATTTTGAGGTTGGTGGGCAAAACGCACTAGGAGGAGTTCGTTGAAGTGTAAAACATAAAAATGTGGTAATTTGAGAGATTTTGCGGTTTTCCCATAGGGATAACATGGGAGGTTTCTGTCATCGCTACGACTACGCCGTAAAAATTTAGGCATTTTTGTGATTGGCTTTTGTGATCGGGACGGCAAAATAGAATTTTGGGTAAAGTTTAGACAATTTTGGTAAAACTAATTTTTGACCTTCAATGTTAATTTAAAGGTCACTCTGTAGGGGGCGCTATCGCGCCCATTTCAATTTTGTCATCATAAACTGGTCCAAACTAGAAAGTTGAACAACTGATTCAAATTTGGTCCTAATCGGACTTGTTTTGATCAAATGGGAACAATTTTTAGATCTGCAATATCCCAAAATAAGTTGTCCAACTTTGCGGCTGCGCCGCACACAGACCGTAAAAGGTATCTCAAAAAATTGGATAACTTTAGATGCCCCACTTGTCCAGAGGACGTCCGCCGATTTTGAAGTCGGTGGGCAAAACGCCCTAGGAGGAGTTCGTCAAAGTTTGACGTGAACAAAATGGCTAACACAGCGTGTTTTCATTTTCAAAGGAAGATGGCGGCCATAGGGTAATTCTGGGGGCGTGGCCACAATAACATTTGTTTTTTGTCCTCACAAGAGGAATGCGTGTTCCGAATTTCGTAGCTCTACGACAAAGTTGACCTCGGGGCGTCTCCCATAGGCGCAATGTATTTTGACTTTTGTCGGTGGCGTTGTCACGCCATTTTTTAACGAAAAAAAAAATGGCCCAGAAAAAACAAAATTTTTCGCCGATTTTGAATTTTGGGTAAAGTTTGGTGAGTTTTTGAGCATGTTCAGGGGGTAAAATTAGAGCTCAAAAAGCAGAAGAACAAGAAAAATAATAAAAATTAAAGCCGCAAGCGGCATCCAACGGCCCTCGCGGGCCGCCGGCCTTCCGACTCTGCTCTCTGCATTTTACAGAGATGGCGCTAACGCAATTGTCTAAGAACTAAGACAGCGACACATTGGACATGTACAATGCTGTGCTTAACCAGTGCAAATGAACACAAATGTCGGTCAAATGTGCAGCTCCAGCGCACAGAGACCGTGACACTTGGAATAAAAATATGGATAACTTTTGATGCTCCGCTTGTGTAGATTATTTTTCCCAAATATGAGCTTGATCGAGCTATTGCCCACGGAGGAGTTTGTTAAAGTGTGAAGCATAAATGTGAACATTTCAAGGATTTGGCGTTTTTCCCATTTGTGACAGTATATTTGCAGCTCCACGGCACAGAGACCGTAGCACTTAAAATCAAAATATGGATAACTTTTGATGCCCCATTTGTGTAGATGATTTCCCCAAATATGAGCTTGATCGGGCAATCGGCCTAGGAGGAGTTGGTGAAAGTGTGAAGCGTGAAAATGTGGTCATTTTGGAGATTTCGCTGTTTTCCCATTTCTGACATATATTTGCGGGTCCGCCACACAGAGACCGTAGCACTTAGAATCAAAATATGGATAAGTTTTGATGCCCCGCTTGTGTAGATGATTTTCCCCAAATATGAGCTTGATCGGACAATCGCCCTAGGAGGAGTTTGTTAAAGTGTGAAGTGTAAAAATGTGGTGATTTGAGCGATTCTACGATTTTCCCATAAGGATAACATGGGATGTTTCTGTCAACGCTACGGTTACGCCGTACAAAATATGACTTTGGCTCTCATACTTGTATGATCAGGATGGCAAATTAGAATTTAGTGCAAAATGTCATGTCATTTGGAAAAACTCTATTGTTTATAGGCCACTCTGAAGGCCAAATAGTCAGAATTCTGGGAAACGTTTGCGGCTCCGTCGCACAGAGACCGTAAAAGTTATCCTTAAAATTTGGATAACTTTAGATGCACCACTTGTCTAGAGGACGTACACCGATTTTGAGGTTGGTGGGCAAAACGCACTAGGAGGAGTTCGTTGAAGTGTAAAACATAAAAATGTGGTAATTTGAGAGATTTTGCGGTTTTCCCATAGGGATAACATGGGAGGTTTCTGTCATCGCTACGACTACGCCGTAAAAATTTAGGCATTTTTGTGATTGGCTTTTGTGATCGGGACGGCAAAATAGAATTTTGGGTAAAGTTTAGACAATTTTGGTAAAACTAATTTTTGACCTTCAATGTTAATTTAAAGGTCACTCTGTAGGGGGCGCTATCGCGCCCATTTCAATTTTGTCATCATAAACTGGTCCAAACTAGAAAGTTGAACAACTGATTCAAATTTGGTCCTAATCGGACTTGTTTTGATCAAATGGGAACAATTTTTAGATCTGCAATATCCCAAAATAAGTTGTCCAACTTTGCGGCTGCGCCGCACACAGACCGTAAAAGGTATCTCAAAAAATTGGATAACTTTAGATGCCCCACTTGTCCAGAGGACGTCCGCCGATTTTGAAGTCGGTGGGCAAAACGCCCTAGGAGGAGTTCGTCAAAGTTTGACGTGAACAAAATGGCTAACACAGCGTGTTTTCATTTTCAAAGGAAGATGGCGGCCATAGGGTAATTCTGGGGGCGTGGCCACAATAACATTTGTTTTTTGTCCTCACAAGAGGAATGCGTGTTCCGAATTTCGAAGCTCTACGACAAAGTTGACCTCGGGGCGTCTCCCATAGGCGCAATGTATTAAGACTTTTGTCGGTGGCGTTGTCACGCCATTTTTTAACGGAAAAAAAAATGGCCCAGAAAAAACAAAATTTTTCGCCGATTTTGAATTTTGGGTAAAGTTTGGTGAGTTTTTGAGCATGTTCAGGGGGTAAAATTAGAGCTCAAAAAGCAGAAGAACAAGAAAAATAATAAAAATTAAAGCCGCAAGCGGCATCCAACGGCCCTCGCGGGCCGCCGGCCTTCCGACTCTGCTCTCTGCATTTTACAGAGATGGCGCTAACGCAATTGTCTAAGAACTAAGACAGCGACACATTGGACATGTACAATGCTGTGCTTAACCAGTGCAAATGAACACAAATGTCGGTCAAATGTGCAGCTCCAGCGCACAGAGACCGTGACACTTGGAATAAAAATATGGATAACTTTTGATGCTCCGCTTGTGTAGATTATTTTTCCCAAATATGAGCTTGATCGAGCTATTGCCCACAGAGGAGTTCATTAAAGTGTGAAGCATAAATGTGAACATTTCAAGGATTTGGCGTTTTTCCCATTTGTGACAGTATATTTGCAGCTCCACGGCACAGAGACCGTAGCACTTAAAATCAAAATATGGATAACTTTTGATGCCCCATTTGTGTAGATGATTTCCCCAAATATGAGCTTGATCGGGCAATTGGCCTAGGAGGAGTTGGTGAAAGTGTGAAGCGTGAAAATGTGGTCATTTTGGAGATTTCGCTGTTTTCCCATTTCTGACATATATTTGCGGGTCCGCCACACAGAGACCGTAGCACTTAGAATCAAAATATGGATAAGTTTTGATGCCCCGCTTGTGTAGATGATTTTCCCCAAATATGAGCTTGATCGGACAATCGCCCTAGGAGGAGTTTGTTAAAGTGTGAAGTGTAAAAATGTGGTGATTTGAGCGATTCTACGATTTTCCCATAAGGATAACATGGGATGTTTCTGTCAACGCTACGGTTACGCCGTACAAAATATGACTTTGGCTCTCATACTTGTATGATCAGGATGGCAAATTAGAATTTAGTGCAAAATGTCATGTCATTTGGAAAAACTCTATTGTTTATAGGCCACTCTGAAGGCCAAATAGTCAGAATTCTGGGAAACGTTTGCGGCTCCGTCGCACAGAGACCGTAAAAGTTATCCTTAAAATTTGGATAACTTTAGATGCACCACTTGTCTAGAGGACGTACACCGATTTTGAGGTTGGTGGGCAAAACGCACTAGGAGGAGTTCGTTGAAGTGTAAAACATAAAAATGTGGTAATTTGAGAGATTTTGCGGTTTTCCCATAGGGATAACATGGGAGGTTTCTGTCATCGCTACGACTACGCCGTAAAAATTTAGGCATTTTTGTGATTGGCTTTTGTGATCGGGACGGCAAAATAGAATTTTGGGTAAAGTTTAGACAATTTTGGTAAAACTAATTTTTGACCTTCAATGTTAATTTAAAGGTCACTCTGTAGGGGGCGCTATCGCGGCCATTTCAATTTTGTCAGCCTAAACTGGTCCAAACTAGAAAGTTTAACAACTGATTCAAATTTGGTCCTAATCGGACTGGTTTTGATCAAATGGGAGCAATTTTTAGATCTGCAATATTCCAAAATAAGTTGTCCAACTTTGCGGCTGCGCCGCACACAGACCGTTAAAGGTATCTCAAAAAATTGAATAACTTTAGATGCCCCACTTGTCCAGAGGACGTACGCCGATTTTGAAGTCGGTGGGCAAAACGCCCTAGGAGGAGTTCGTCAAAGTTTGACGTGAACAAAATGACTAACACAGCGTATTTTCATTTTCAAAGGAAGATGGCGGCCATAGGGTAAGTCTGGGGGCGTGGCCACAATGATTTTTTTTGTTCGTCCTCACGAGAGGAATGCGTGTCCCGAATTTCGTAGCTTTACGCCAAAGTTGACCTCGGGGCGTCTCCCATAGGCGCAATGTATTTTGACTTTTGTCGGTGGCGCTGTCGCGCCATTTTTTTACGAAAAAAAAAATGGCCCAGAAAAAATCAAATTTTTCGCCGATTCTGAATTTTGGGCAAAGTTTGGTGAGTTTTTGAGCATGTTCAGGGGGTCAAATTAGAGCTCAAAAAGCAGAAGAACAAGAAAAATAAAAATAATTAAAGCCGCAAGCGGCATCCAACGGCCCTCGCGGGCCGCCGGCCTTCCGACTCTGCTCTCTGCATTTTACAGAGATGGCGCTAACGCAATTGTCTAAGAACTAAGACAGCGACACATTGGACATGTACAATGCTGTGCTTAACCAGTGCAAATGAACACAAATGTCGGTCAAATGTGCAGCTCCAGCGCACAGAGACCGTGACACTTGGAATAAAAATATGGATAACTTTTGATGCTCCGCTTGTGTAGATTATTTTTCCCAAATATGAGCTTGATCGAGCTATTGCCCACAGAGGAGTTCATTAAAGTGTGAAGCATAAATGTGAACATTTCAAGGATTTGGCGTTTTTCCCATTTGTGACAGTATATTTGCAGCTCCACGGCACAGAGACCGTAGCACTTAAAATCAAAATATGGATAACTTTTGATGCCCCATTTGTGTAGATGATTTCCCCAAATATGAGCTTGATCGGGCAATCGGCCTAGGAGGAGTTGGTGAAAGTGTGAAGCGTGAAAATGTGGTCATTTTGGAGATTTCGCTGTTTTCCCATTTCTGACATATATTTGCGGGTCCGCCACACAGAGACCGTAGCACTTAGAATCAAAATATGGATAAGTTTTGATGCCCCGCTTGTGTAGATGATATTCTCCAAATATGAACTTGATCGGATAATCGCCCTAGGAGGAGTTCGTTAAAGTGTGAAGCGTAAAAATGTGGTGATTTGAGCAATTCTATGATTTTCCCATAAGGATAACATGGGATGTTTCTGTCATCGCTACGGTTACGCCGTACAAAATATGACTTTGGCTCTCATACTTTTGTGATCAGGATGGCAAATTAGAATTTTGTTCAAAATATCATGTCATTTGGAAAAACTCTATTGTTTATAGGCCACTCTGAAGGCCAAATAGTCAGAATTCTGGGAAACGTTTGCGGCTCCGTCGCACAGAGACCGTAAAAGCTATCCTTAAAATTTGGATAACTTTAGATGCCCCACTTGTCTAGAGGACGTACACCGATTTTGAGGTCGGTGGGCAAAACGCACAAGGAGGACTTCGTTAAAGTGTAAAACATAAAAATGTGGATATTCGAGAGATTTAGCGGTTTTCCCATAGGCATAACATGGGAGGTTTATGTCATCGCTACGACTACGCCGTAAAAATTAAGGCATTTGTCTGATTGGCTTTTTTGATCGCGACGCCAAAGTAGAATTTTGGGTAAAGTTTAGAACATTTTGGTAAAACTAATTTTTGACCTTCAATGTTAATTTAAAGGTCACTCTGTAGGGGGCGCTATCGCGCCCATTTCAATTTTGTCATCATAAACTGGTCCAAACTAGAAAGTTGAACAACTGATTCAAATTTGGTCCTAATCGGACTTGTTTTGATCAAATGGGAACAATTTTTAGATCTGCAATATCCCAAAATAAGTTGTCCAACTTTGCGGCTGCGCCGCACACAGACCGTAAAAGGTATCTCAAAAAATTGGATAACTTTAGATGCCCCACTTGTCCAGAGGACGTCCGCCGATTTTGAAGTCGGTGGGCAAAACGCCCTAGGAGGAGTTCGTCAAAGTTTGACGTGAACAAAATGGCTAACACAGCGTGTTTTCATTTTCAAAGGAAGATGGCGGCCATAGGGTAATTCTGGGGGCGTGGCCACAATAACATTTGTTTTTTGTCCTCACAAGAGGAATGCGTGTTCCGAATTTCGTAGCTCTACGACAAAGTTGACCTCGGGGCGTCTCCCATAGGCGCAATGTATTTTGACTTTTGTCGGTGGCGTTGTCACGCCATTTTTTAACGAAAAAAAAAATGGCCCAGAAAAAACAAAATTTTTCGCCGATTTTGAATTTTGGGTAAAGTTTGGTGAGTTTTTGAGCATGTTCAGGGGGTAAAATTAGAGCTCAAAAAGCAGAAGAACAAGAAAAATAATAAAAATTAAAGCCGCAAGCGGCATCCAACGGCCCTCGCGGGCCGCCGGCCTTCCGACTCTGCTCTCTGCATTTTACAGAGATGGCGCTAACGCAATTGTCTAAGAACTAAGACAGCGACACATTGGACATGTACAATGCTGTGCTTAACCAGTGCAAATGAACACAAATGTCGGTCAAATGTGCAGCTCCAGCGCACAGAGACCGTGACACTTGGAATAAAAATATGGATAACTTTTGATGCTCCGCTTGTGTAGATTATTTTTCCCAAATATGAGCTTGATCGAGCTATTGCCCACAGAGGAGTTCATTAAAGTGTGAAGCATAAATGTGAACATTTCAAGGATTTGGCGTTTTTCCCATTTGTGACAGTATATTTGCAGCTCCACGGCACAGAGACCGTAGCACTTAAAATCAAAATATGGATAACTTTTGATGCCCCATTTGTGTAGATGATTTCCCCAAATATGAGCTTGATCGGGCAATCGGCCTAGGAGGAGTTGGTGAAAGTGTGAAGCGTGAAAATGTGGTCATTTTGGAGATTTCGCTGTTTTCCCATTTCTGACATATATTTGCGGGTCCGCCACACAGAGACCGTAGCACTTAGAATCAAAATATGGATAAGTTTTGATGCCCCGCTTGTGTAGATGATTTTCCCCAAATATGAGCTTGATCGGACAATCGCCCTAGGAGGAGTTTGTTAAAGTGTGAAGTGTAAAAATGTGGTGATTTGAGCGATTCTACGATTTTCCCATAAGGATAACATGGGATGTTTCTGTCAACGCTACGGTTACGCCGTACAAAATATGACTTTGGCTCTCATACTTGTATGATCAGGATGGCAAATTAGAATTTAGTGCAAAATGTCATGTCATTTGGAAAAACTCTATTGTTTATAGGCCACTCTGAAGGCCAAATAGTCAGAATTCTGGGAAACGTTTGCGGCTCCGTCGCACAGAGACCGTAAAAGTTATCCTTAAAATTTGGATAACTTTAGATGCACCACTTGTCTAGAGGACGTACACCGATTTTGAGGTTGGTGGGCAAAACGCACTAGGAGGAGTTCGTTGAAGTGTAAAACATAAAAATGTGGTAATTTGAGAGATTTTGCGGTTTTCCCATAGGGATAACATGGGAGGTTTCTGTCATCGCTACGACTACGCCGTAAAAATTTAGGCATTTTTGTGATTGGCTTTTGTGATCGGGACGGCAAAATAGAATTTTGGGTAAAGTTTAGACAATTTTGGTAAAACTAATTTTTGACCTTCAATGTTAATTTAAAGGTCACTCTGTAGGGGGCGCTATCGCGGCCATTTCAATTTTGTCAGCCTAAACTGGTCCAAACTAGAAAGTTTAACAACTGATTCAAATTTGGTCCTAATCGGACTGGTTTTGATCAAATGGGAGCAATTTTTAGATCTGCAATATTCCAAAATAAGTTGTCCAACTTTGCGGCTGCGCCGCACACAGACCGTTAAAGGTATCTCAAAAAATTGAATAACTTTAGATGCCCCACTTGTCCAGAGGACGTACGCCGATTTTGAAGTCGGTGGGCAAAACGCCCTAGGAGGAGTTCGTCAAAGTTTGACGTGAACAAAATGACTAACACAGCGTATTTTCATTTTCAAAGGAAGATGGCGGCCATAGGGTAAGTCTGGGGGCGTGGCCACAATGATTTTTTTTGTTCGTCCTCACGAGAGGAATGCGTGTCCCGAATTTCGTAGCTTTACGCCAAAGTTGACCTCGGGGCGTCTCCCATAGGCGCAATGTATTTTGACTTTTGTCGGTGGCGCTGTCGCGCCATTTTTTTACGAAAAAAAAAATGGCCCAGAAAAAATCAAATTTTTCGCCGATTCTGAATTTTGGGCAAAGTTTGGTGAGTTTTTGAGCATGTTCAGGGGGTCAAATTAGAGATCAAAAAGCAGAAGAACAAGAAAAATAATAATAATATTTTTAGCAAAAACAATATAGCCGTTTTTACTATAACAACAAATGATACATCGTTTGAAAGCTCTAAGCCTTCCCGATGCCGCCATGGGGTGGAATCATCATTACGAGCGCTTACGCGCTCGTCACTCCCTATTCCGTCGGGATGCCCCGCCCACTCCCCATAGACTTCCATTGATTTGAGCAGATACAAGCATGGCCCATGCCTGCGGCATGGATTCTCGCGTACGGGACGATGCCAGGAGGGTTTTTGGAGGAATGCAGCGCTTCGCGCTGCTGTTGTCAACAATTAGTGAATGGGCTACGCCCATTCACTAATTGTTGACTATTTCTGTCATAGCAGGAGTAAGTATGCATGATCCATGCCTTCGGCATGGGCTAGTTCACTGTACTTGCCAGGGGCGACGGGGTACCAAACATGCGGGCTGCGCCCGCATGTTTGGTCAGACAGTTGCAACGCTGCCTTCGGCAGCGTTGCGGGAGCAATAGGCCCTCCCCCTGCTGGGGCTCGGGCCTAATAATATTTTTAGCAAAAACAATATAGCCGTTTCCACTATAACAACAAATTATACATCGTTTGAAAGCTCTAAGCCTTCCCGATGCCGCCATGGGGTGGAATCATCATTACGAGCGCTTACGCGCTTGTCACTCCCTATTCCGTCGGGATGCCCCGCCCACTCCCCATTAATTTGAGCAGATACAAGCATGGCCCATGCCTGCGGCATGGATTCTCGCGTACGGGACGATGCCAGGAGGGTTTTTGGAGGAATGCAGCGCTTCGCGCTGCTGTTGTCAACAATTAGTGAATGGGCTACGCCCATTCACTAATTGTTGACTATTTCTGTCATAGCAGGAGTAAGTATGCATGATCCATGCCTTCGGCATGGGCTAGTTCACTGTACTTGCCAGGGGCGACGGGGTACCAAACATGCGGGCTGCGCCCGCATGTTTGGTCAGACAGTTGCAACGCTGCCGAAGGCAGCGTTGCGGGAGCAATAGGCCCTCCGCCCTGCTGGGGCTCGGGCCTAAATATAGCCGCAAGCGGCAATGATCGGCCCTCGCCACGCCGCCGCCACGCCGCCGCCACGCCGCAAGAGGAGCCCCAATTGTCCTTTTATTACGCCTACTGCTGAATCTGTGACGCTGTCACATCTTCTCCCCTTTGTTTTACCATCAAAAAGCTATTTTATTTTGAATTCTTGGCAAAATGTGCGGCTTTGCCGCACAGACACAGTGACTCTTTGAATGAAAATGTGGATAACTTTTGATGGTCTTGAAGATGAGTCTCACCAAATTTCAGGTTAATAGGGCTGACGCCCTGGGAGGAGTTTGTGAAAGTCTAAAGTATAAACATGAAAGGTTTCGGTCATCGTTACGGCAACGCCATAACAATTATGACATGAGTCATTGACTTTTTTGATGGGGATGCTAAAATTGAGTTGTGTGTCAAATTTCATATAATTTCGCAAAACTAAACATTTAACCTCCATATAAAATCTGTAGGGGGCGCTGTGGCGCCAAATGAATTTATTTCACTTCAAGTAGGTTTAGGGCAAAGAGTTTAACAACTGATTCTAATTTGACGCAATTCGGACTTTATCTGCGCAAACGGCAGAAATTTTAAATATGGGAGATTTCTGAAATTCTAGCTACAGTTTGCGGCTTCGCCGCTCAGAGACCGTGAGAGGTATCAATGTAATTTGGATAACTTTTGATGTCCCACTCCTCAGTAGCATTTTCACCAAATTTCAGCTTTTTAGGGCCAACGCCCTGGGAGGAGTTCGTAAAAGTACGACGTTTGGAAAAACTCCGAAGTCATGTTTAGCCATTTTTGAAGCAATATGGCCGACATTTGGTTGGGCGGACGGCATTGCCGTAATAATATTTTTTACTTCTCTTGTCACCATCTACCTCTGCGCCAAATTTCATGATTCTACGATCAGATTTTTTTTGGGTCATTTCCCATCTCTCAATGCATTTTTGGTACATTTGGTGGCGCTGACGCGCCAATTTTTTTTATTTTAGAAAAGGGAAATAGCCAGAATGTAGAGAGGCACGATTTTTAGAGGTGTGCAAATTTTTGTGACTTTTCGTCAATGTTCACTGGCTGAAAAATAGGGGGGTTGGTCCCGAGAAGAAGAAGAAAGAAAGAAAGAAAGAAAGAATAATATTCCGATGCGAAAACAATGTTTCCCATTTTTCAAATATCATAAACTATACATTTTCGGAAAGCGCTCGCGCTTTCCTACCTCATGGTGTGGGTCCCTGGTCACTGACGGGTACTTTCGATAATTTTGAGTGGGCTCCGCCCACTTTGTGTTTTTGGCCCTCTATACAGTAATAATGTTCAATTTTTGCATTACATGCTTATATGCACGGAACATGCAAGAGATGGGGAACGTATTCGTGAGCTACTTAGCGCAAATGAGTGCTTTATATGGGGTCGTCGTCGTCATCCCAATGTAAAGTGCTCGTTTAGTGCGAACTTTTGCACGGGCTTCGCCCGTTTACAACGGTAATGTTCCATTTTCCTACAACTAATTAGTATGCACGGGGCGTGCATGAGTGGAGGAGTGCGTTAGTGAGTGTTTGGAAGTGGGCGAGCGCTTCGCGCTCGATTTCGTGCGCACTATGTGCGCACTTTCGCAGCCGTGCTTCGCACGGCCTTACGAGATTAATAGGCCTCTCGCCAGCTTGTAGCGCTCGGGCCTAATAATAATATTTTTAGCAAAAACAATATAGCCGTTTCCACTATAACAACAAATTATACATCGTTTGAAAGCTCTAAGCCTTCCCGATGCCGCCATGGGGTGGAATCATCATTACGAGCGCTTACGCGCTCGTCACTCCCTATTCCGTCGGGATGCCCCGCCCACTCCCCATAGACTTCCATTGATTTGAGCAGATACAAGCATGGCCCATGCCTGCGGCATAGATTCTCACGTACGGGACGATGCCAGGAGGGTTTTTGGAGGAATGCAGCGCTTCGCGCTGCTGTTGTCAACAATTAGTGAATGGGCTACGCCCATTCACTAATTGTTGACTATTTCTGTCATAGCAGGAGTAAGTATGCATGATCCATGCCTTCGGCATGGGCTAGTTCACTGTACTTGCCAGGGGCGATGGGGTACCAAACATGCGGGCTGCGCCCGCATGTTTGGTCAGACAGTTGCAACGCTGCCTTCGGCAGCGTTGCGGGAGCAATAGGCCCTCCGCCCTGCTGGGGCTCGGGCCTAAAAATAAGATAATAATAAAATAATAATCATAATAGAAAAAAATAAAATAAAGTAAAAATAGCTAGCATAAGACTAGGTAATACTAATAGTAAGAAAGTAAACAAAATAAAACAAAATAAAGCACTCTTATTTACATCAGTTATATGCACATGAATATGGCCTTAATTGCTTGTGAGTATGACAGTAATTGCACATGAATATGACGGTATTGCACATGGTTAATTCAGTATTGCACATGAATATGACAGTAAGACAGTAATAAGCCTATTTTCTTACAAAGACAGAACTAAAAAAATTATCAAAAGAAATTAATAATCCTTCATCACTGGCAACACAATATTTACCCCTTGAAAACCTTTAATTCCAACCAAATCAATGTTTCGGGGGTCCCTGGACGTCTGAAACCTCTTGAGATGAACCATCAGACAAAACCACCTCTCAGAATCTACAGTATTTGAACTGCTTCTGCTACAATCCAAAGCTGGGGCAGAGCTCAATAGATCCCCTTCTTTCTACTCTGTGTGTCCAGTGTTGGCCGGAGACATGGTCCCTCTGTAATGAATGCTTGGACACGCACACAACCCTGGTCCTTCTGAGGGAAAACCAGGCTCGTCAGACGGAGGGCAAATACAACTGGATTTTGTTAGTGTTGACTCACAGAGAAAACAGGTGCAAACAGGACTGGCCCAAACATGAGGGACTTAACATTCACCACAGCTAAATAGAAGTCGCACATAATAACAAAACAACATTCTGAATATGAATATGTTATTCTCTTTCCTCTATTTGGAAACTGAACAATAAAGCATAACAAGTACACATTTTGGTCTGTGCAACTAGGGAGGAGATTAGAATGGTTTAAATTTTGAATTATGCATGAAAACAGGTACAGGATAAAAACAATTTTTTGCATTTTTATTAAATGCCCCAAGGATTTTTTAAAATACGCATTAACATCATCACAGCATCACACATGTGAGACATTCAGAGTGTTTATGTCTTTCTGAGCAGAGGAGAGAGGACTTTCTAAACCTGATTTATGAAACACAAGGTGAAGGTAGCTAAATACAACAAATATAAACGAGTATAAAAGAGTAATAAAGAGTACAAGGTTTTTTTTTTGTTATCTGTTTTTTTAAATTTGTATTATTATACTTCTGTGCCTAATATTTGTTGCAACACTGGAATTTCCCCATTGTGGGACAAATAAAGGTTACCGTATTTTTGTTGTATATTTGCAAATATACAATTATGCTTTTGAAGACACATATATATGTATCGACATGGTTAAAAGTTTCAATTTTTTATAATAAATTGCGATGGCTTCAAGTGTTTTACAAATCAATTGACGAAAAATGCAAAACAGAAAACAATCCTTTTTATATTAAGAGTATTTGTGACATATTTGTGTTTGTGATACAGTTTATATTCATAGATTGTCCCTCACATGCTGACAATCCTCACACACTTCCTGACATTATTGATGTTTGGTGGAGCTCAGTCACATGCATTCACTTGGGCAAAAACAACACTGTGCACTGTCCCTTTATGTCTTATCACCGTTCTGTTTGACCCAGATCCTTAGGCTGTGTGCACATGCCAGCGTCTGTTTATTCCTACATTAGACATGACACAACCGCGCTTATGCTCAACTCGATTACGTGCATGACGAGAGCGCCCGCCTGGCTTTGTAGGCCAAGCTGCGCAAAGTGCCAAAGCCCCCAGTAAACTGCATAGGGTAGCACATGCTGGAAACTGCGTGGTTGCCTCAAATTAAATGTAAATCCTGTTTGGAAAAAAAAAAACCTGATGCAGTAGAAAGTACGACTTGCAGGGCTGGTGCACACTGAAGCTTTCACTGCAGTAAGGACTTCTGCTAACACGCAGTTCAACTCTGCAGCGTTGAGACATTTGAGAGATATTGAGTGTTATTTTTATTAAGAGTATACTTTTTTTTTTACTGTTTTTTTGTATTTTTTAATATAAGAGTTTTTTGTTTTCTGTGTTTTTGTTTTTTTATATAAGAGTTTTTTGTTATCTGTTTTTTTTGTTTTTTATATAAGATTTTTTTTGTTATCTGTTTTTTAATTTTTTTTATTATTATACTTCTGTGCCTAATCTTTGTTGCAGCACTGGAATTTCCCCATTGTGGGACAAATAAAGGTTACCGTATTTTTGGGACTATAAGTCGCACCTTTTTTCATAGTTTCGACCGGGGTGCGACTTATACTTATATTCATACTTATATACTTATACTTCGGAGCGACTTATATGTGATATTATTTGTTATTTGCACATTTACAACCTTATTTCAAACTCCAGTGCAACTTATATATGTTTTTTTCTTCTCTATTGTGCATTTTTTGGCTGGTGCGACTTATAGTCCGGAATAAACAGTATCTTTTCTTATCTTATCTTAAAACATTTATCATGTAGGAAAGCTTTCTTGATGACAATATGCTTATACAAAAAGGGAGTTAGAAGGGCAGCTTTTGGTCTAAATACACGTGCATGTAAATTATTCTTGTACATTCTTTAGTGGGTTACAAAGCAGGGACAAAGATGACTTTAGCTGCATTATGTTTCCCGAGAGGAGAAAACAGGCTGTGGTTTGTCATACAGGGCAGACAGTGGGAGCTCTGGCTGCCGCTGACAACCTACACTCGCTCAAAGCACCGCCCCTCTTGTTCTCGCAGCAGAAACCGTGGGCGCGCTACGAAACAAGAGGCTGTGTCAAGAAGACGCATGAAGGCCAGAAAAGTGCTTTACAAGATCAGAGCGGTGCAGTGAATGTTTACTTCTTCAAACTTCCCAAAAACATTGCTTCAAATGACAGAAGTATCAATTGGGATGTGTACAATTTTTGATTTGTTTTGTTTTTTTCTTAATAAAAATGTACAAAAATGGATTTCAATCTTAATTTCATGCATTAAGAAGATTTTTTTTTAATGAGTGCCACCTAACACACAGACAGTCACAATACAATCCACTTGTTACTACAAACTCAAAAATATAAAAAGCATCCAGCTGTTGGAGCGAACGGACCTCAATTTGATAAACTAACAACTTCTTTAGGTCCAGCACCTCAGAGATAGTAGATACCACTTGTATTGCACAGTTTTGATCCTAAGCCATGATGCAAACCCCAATAAAGCAGTAGTTTGTGGATTATTGAAGGAATAAAGGAGATTCTGGGGAAACTAAAGTGGCACAGAGAGCAGAGCACGTACGTTGCATAATAAACAATGTAACTCCCACTGACTCCTACAGTTCTAAACCACCATCATTTAAAGTATTCTCACCTTATAAATAATAATCTCATGTGTTCATTTGGATTCAACACAAAAAAGTACAACGCACTGTTGTTTAATCATCTGAAATCACCATTCCCATTTTTTGACACACTCCGTCACCGAAGTGTAACACATAGAGTTTTGTCTGTTTGTGGTGACGCTGAGTATCCTTTCCTTTTCGGCTCGTAGAGTTTATCAGACAGGACGGTTTCAGCGTGAAATGGGGAGGAGAGACGGGAGGACATGCAGCCAGGATTCAATCTCACAATGCTGCGTCCGGCCATGAAAACCTGGCATATGTGCTTCCACCTTAACCACTCGACCACCGGGCAGCGCGTGAGTTCCCTATTGTATCAACAACCAATTCCACCAAATTGTTTGTGTGGCCATTCATTTCCTCATAAGTGAGCTTCATAGGACAGTGAAATAGTTAAGAAGTGTTTTAGCGTCTGCAGAGCGTCCAGACACAGTGTTTAAGCTGCTCCAGGCGTTAGATGGAGCATTTAACCGTGCTCTTTGTCTGACCTGCCTCGCCTTTGGAGATGAACACCAGCTGAAGCGTGCGTGTAAAAGATATGCTGGTAATCAATATGTTTGTCACCTGCTACATTTACACTGTTTTTGATATATAAAATTAGAGGAATATCCGATTATAGATGAACAGCCAATGCATCTGCCGGGTCAGGTCCTCTCTAAAGCATTGTTCACTTGCTGTCCGTCTTTGGTCATCTGGAAAATGTTTAACTTTCAAAATCAATTCAATGCATTTACTAGTCATGCGTGGTTTCACAACAAAATCCACTCAAATATTTTGTATTTTAAAGAGTTATAAACCACTCCTACATGAAATATGGTGTTACAAAGGGAATGAATCATGCTTTGATGGGATTAATAGGACTGCTAGAACCGCAAACCTTTGAGTTTGGTTTATGGACCATTTGTTGGACTTAGATACTTAAAAAGCAGAGGACACTGCACCGAGCCGCCCACAACATCCCGCTCCATCCTGCACTAGCTCATGAACAAAAGCCAACATACTTTCACTCCTCTGCCTGAGGCAGGGACCTGGAGAGGGCAAGCCCGCTTTTTCTGGTCGAGAATCATGGCCACTCATTGCAAACATTTTTATTCCTGCCATTAATGTTTCAGTGTCCTCTGTAACCAGGGCACAGTGCTTCTTATTGGTCTGTAACCTGTACACTTGCTCCTCGAAGAGTTTCCATCTCGCGCTCTCACCTCTAACCTCTAACCTTCACCATCTGATGCCCGCTCCAGCTATTACTCTCGCTCTGCTCTGCTCATAGTCCATATCTCTTTTGGACGTCTTCTCCAGCTGTTGCATTGATCCTCTTATCATGGTCACATTTATGCCCTTTAAATACCTCCGTTCTTAATCACTGCTCTGGTTTCTTCAAGGAGCACACTTATTACTTTTATCCTCCATCCGCTCTCGCTGCCATGACTTTCCCAAGAGGCCACAAATGCATTAGGATAAGAGCTACTCTACCTGTCTCCTGACTTCTGTCAGGCTCTTGATCGTAGCTGGAATATAGGCTCAGAGAAGTCAAAGTGTTGTATGTCGAGAGACGTACTCAGGTCGCTTAAAAAGCAAGTCGGCCATGACGTGTATTCTGTCGATGCTGTCCCAGTTGGGAACCATACACATGTGCTGGGCAGAAAGTGTAGACTTTTCAACACAAAACATATTTTTTTTTTTTTTAGGTTTTAATATTGTATCATTTGTTATTAATAATTGCAATCCTTATGTCAGGGATGGGCAATATTGACAATAATAATGATAAAGATGATTCATAATTCAATTCAATGTGCTAAAATGTGAGAGTTAACTCTCACATTTTAGCACAGCTTTGGCTTGTATTGATGCAACATCTGAAAGACTTTGTGTCTCTCATTTTGGTTTTTCTTTTGGTTGAAAACATCAAGATTTCTGTGAAATAAAAGGGGAAAAGCACTTTTCCACAGGGACAAATGACACATAAAAGCCAGTCATGTGATGCTTAAAGACAGTCATGTGTTACTGTCTGCACCAAGTCTAATGTCTCTTTTTGAGAACAGTAATTGTTTTGTTTAAAATAAATAAGTTACACAGAGGTGCTTATTACTTCTATTTCCATCAAGGGAGAGAGAAATATGGCCTTTTCCTAATTGTCTGAATCTCCAAATCCATATGATATACATATCATTCTGACCTCTTTTCACTCCAATTTCTTCCGTTTTCATCAATCTTAATTATAGGCTAGTACTTCATGTATTCGACAGCTATGCATTGATCAACTTCACCTGGTCAAGTGAGTGGAGTTATAAGAGAAAACAGCTCTGCCTTTTTGGTAAGAGTGTGTATTTGTATTTAAGACAGAAAATGAAGACACCTTCTTTGCAGCATGACATTGTAACATGAACATGAACAGACATTTTAATGATGTTTTGATTAAAATTGCAATATCATGAGCAATACTCCGAGTTAATGAAAGCTGAATTCAACCAATTAAAGATACTCATTTTACATACATGGGGAATGTAATTGGCAATAGAGCGAGGGGCAAAGAAGAACTAACACATTAATGGGTGTCTGGATCTCAATTAACACTGCCCTTAATGACAAACAAGGGAAAACATATGAAGATAAAACTGTTGTGCTTACATAAGAGGACATTTTGTGGAACATATTTTGTTTTTCTCCTTTCCTGCCGGAGTGAACAATGTCCCCATTCTTCAGCAGGCCTTGATAGTAGCTGCAGGTCTGGATGACTCTGTTCATTTTAGATGTGTGGCTTTGGCTTGTATTGATGCATCATTATTTTATGGGGACTTTTTATTGCGTTATTGTTTTGATGTACAACACTTACTCTTTGCACCAGAGGGGCTGGTGCTGCGTGTTCTCTGTAACAAGCATTTTGATTTTCATCCACTTCCTCCACATTGTTTTCTGTTTCTGAGAAGATATATTATGTCCAAAACACATTTGAAGTCAGGATTTCTCCCTTAGGTTTATGGTCAAGAGTAAAAGGACATTAGAAATATTGAGAATGCAAAGCAAGCTGGAATAATTCATTAATATAATACATAATTAATCAATAATTCAGAACAATCACTGCCACAATCAGAAATTAGCACTGATTAAAAAAATAGACTTAAAATAGAACTGGGTGCAACCAATTGACTCAAAATGAATGATATTTCCAGAGCTTAATGCCTCTATCACCCGCCAAATCCGTTGCATTGCATGAAGGGACTTTAAACTGTGGTATTGAGGTGTAGATTAATCAAATAAATGCAGGAAAATCTGATGCTAAACCGGAAGTAGTCTCCTCTTACAGCACCACAGAGGTTAATGAATACAGCTCAAGACAAAGACAGAGCGACATCAACATGAAAAAATGTATTTTAACGTGATATTATGCATTGTTTTTGTTTTGCACTGGGTATCGATGGCCTATATCTTTCCCTTCCTTACAACTGCTTTGCGTTCCTGTTATTCTTACTAACAGTCTACATTGGCAGCACATGCAGCATACAACATATGAAACTATACTTTACAGCCACTACTTGATCGATAGCAGAGCAGTTGATGATAAGACTCAGCAGTGCACACTCCTCCGCTGCCTGTCATCTCTCTTATTATGGCCTCTCTGTTCCCCCACTGTGTGAATGAAGCCGAATACAAGAGCAAAGACAATTAAAGCCGCAAGCGGCATCCAATGGCCCTCGCGGGCTGCCGAACTTCCGACTCTGTACTTTCGACTTGATAAAGATGGCGCCCTTATTGTGTGTTGAATTAAAAAAAGAACTTGACAGACGGCGACACAATGGACATGGCCAATCCAGTGCAAATGGACAGAGACCGTAGCACTTGGAATATAAATGTGGATAACTTTTGATGCCCTGCTTGTGTAGATTGCTTGTGTATTTCCCAAAGTAAAGCTTGATCGAGCTATTGCCCACGGAGGAGTTTGTTAAAGTGTGAAGCGTAAAATGTGAACATTTCATAGATTTAGCGCTTTTCCCATTTGTGACAGTATATTTGCAGCTCCACGGCACAGAGACCGTACCACTTAAAATCAAAATATGGATAACTTTTGATGCCCCGTTTGTGTAGATGATTTTCCCCAAATATGAACTTGATCGGGTATTCACCCTAGGAGGAGTTCGTTAAAGTGTGAAGCGTAAAAATGTGTTGATTTGAGCGATTCTGCGATTTTCCCATGAGGATAACATGGGATGTTTCTGTCATCGCTACGGTTACGCCGTAAAAATATGACTTTGGCTGTCATCCTTTTATGATCAGGATGGCAAATTAGAATTTAGTGCAAAATGTCATGTTATTTGGAAAAACTCTATTGTTTATAGGCCACTCTGAAGGCCAAATAGTCAGAATTCTGGGAAACGTTTGCGGCTCCGTCGCACAGAGACCGTAAAAGCTATCCTTAAAATTTGGATAACTTTAGATGCCCCACTTGTCTAGAGGACGTACACCGATTTTGAAGTCAGTGGGCAAAATGCACTAGGAGGAGTTCGTTAAAGTGTAAAACCTAAAAATGTGGTAATTTGAGAGATTTTGCGGTTTTCCCATAGGGATAACAAGGGAGGTTTCTGTCATCACTACGACTACGCGGTAAAAATGAAGGCATTTGTCAGATTGGCTTTTTTGATCGGGACGCCAAAATAGAATTTTGGGTAAAGTTTAGAACATTTTGGTAAAACTAATTTTTGACCTTCAATGTTAATTCAAAGGTCACTCTGTAGGGGGCGCTATCGCACCCATTTCAATTTTGTAATCCTAAACTGGTCCAAACTGGAAAGTTTAACAACTGATTCAAATTTGGTCCAAATCGGACTTGTTTTGATCAAATGGGAGCAATGTTTAGATTAGCAATATCCCAAAATAAGTTGTCCAAATTTGTGGCTGCGCCGCACACAGACCGTAAAAGGTATCCCAAAAATTTGGCTAACTTTAGATGCCCCACTTGTCCAGAGGACGTACGCCGATTTTGAAGTCGGTGGGCAAAACGCCCTAGGAGGAGTTTGTCAAAGTTTGACGTGAACAAAATGGCTAACACAGCTTGTTTTCATTTTCAAAGGAAGATGGCGGGCATAGGGTAAGTCTGGGGGCGTGGCCACACACATATTTTTTTGTTGTCCTCACAAGAGGAATGCGTGTTCCGAATTTCGTAGCTCTACGACAAAGTTGACCTCGGGGCGTCTCCCATAGGCGCAATGTATTTTGTCTTTTGTCGGTGGCGCTTTCGCGCCATTTTTTAACGAAAAAAAAAATGGCCCAGAAAAAATCTAATTTTTCGCCGATTCTGAATTTTGGGCAAAGTTTGGTGAGTTTTTGAGGATGTTCAGGGGGTCAAATTAGAGCTCAAAAAGCAGAAGAACAAGAAACGCGCCCCAATTGTCCTTTTAGTACGCCTACTGCTGAATCTGTGACGCTGTCACATCTTCTCCCCTTTGTTTTACCATCAAAAAGCAATTTTATTTTGAATTCTTGGCAAAATGTGCGGCTTTGCCGCACAGACACCGTGACTCTTTGAATAAAAATGTGGATAACTTTTGATGGTCCACCCCTGAAGATGAGTCTCACCAAATTTCAGGTTAATAGGGCTAACGCCCTAAGAGGAGTTTGTGAAAGTCTAAAGTGTAAACATGTTCTGGCGATTTCCCCATTGGAATAACATGGAAGGTTTCGGTCATCGTTACGGCAAAGCCATAACAATTATGACATGGGTCTCATTGACTTTTTTGATGGGGATGCTAAAATTGAGTTGTGTGTCAAATTTCATATAATTTCGCAAAACTAAACATTTAACCTCCATATAAAATCTGTAGGGGGCGCTGTGGCTCCAAATGAATTTATTTCACTTCGGATAACTTTTGATGTCCCACTCCTCAGTAGCATTTTCACCAAATTTCAGCTTTTTAGGGCCACCGCCCTGGGAGGAGTTTGGAAAAACTCCCAAGTCATAATTAGCCATTTTTGAACCAATATGGCCAACATTTGGTTGGGCGGACGGCGTTGCCGTAATAATATTTTTTACTTCTCTTGTCACCATCTACCTCTGCGCCAAATTTCATGATTCTACGATAAGATTTTTTTTGGGTCATTTTCTATCTTAATGCATTTTTGGTACATTTGAGGGCGCTGACACGCCAATTTTTTAAATTTTAGAAAAGGGAGATAGCCAGAATGTAAGGAGGCACGATTTTTAGAGGTGTGTAAATTTTTGTGACTTTTTGTCAATGTTCACTGGGTGAAAAATAGGGGAGTTGGTCCCGAGAAGAAGAAGAAGAAGAAGAAGAAGAAGAAGAAGAAGAAGAAGAAGAAGAAGAAGAAGAAGAAGAAGAAGAAGAAGAAGAAGAAGAAGAAGAAGAAGAAGAAGAAGAAGAAGAAGAAGAAGAAATGTAGCCGCAAGTGGCAATGATCGGCCCTCGCCACGCCGCCGCCACGCCGCAAGAGGAGGGGGCGCTAACGCACCCCAATTGTCCTTTTATTACATCTACTGCTGAATCTGTGACGCTGTCACATCTTCTCCCCTTTGTTTTACCATCAAAAAGCAATTTTATTTTGAATTCTTGGCAAAATGTGCGGCTTTGCCGCACAGACACCGTGACTCTTTGAATGAAAATGTGGATAACTTTTGATGGTCCTGAAGATGAGTCTCACCAAATTTCAGGTTAATATGTCTAACGCCCTAAGAGGAGTTTGTGAAAGTCTAAAGTGTAAACATGTTCTGGCGATTTCCCCATTGGAATAACATGAAAGGTTTCGGTCATCGTTACGGCAACGCCATAACAATTATGACATGGGTCTCATTGACTTTTTTGATGGGGATGCCAAAATTGAGTTGTGTGTCAAATTTCATATAATGTCGCAAAACTAAACATTTAACCTCCATATAAAATCTGTAGGGGGCGCTGTGGCGCCAAATGAATTTATTTCACTTCAAGTAGGTTTAGGGCAAAGAGTTTAACAACTGATTCTAATTTGACGCAATTCGGACTTTATCTGCGCAAACGGCAGAAATTTTAAATATGGGAGATTTCTGAAATTCTAGCTACAGTTTGCGGCTTCGCCGCACAGAGACCGTGAGAGGTATCAATGTAATTTGGATAACTTTTGATGTCCCACTCCTCAGTAGCATTTTCACCAAATTTCAGCTTTTTAGGGCCAACGCCCTGGGCAGCATTGCGGGAGCAATTGGCCCTCCGCCCTGCTGGGGCTCGGGCCTAATAACCTGGCTTTGAAAACAAGTCGACTGCAATAATAGGGTCTCGGTAGGTCCACATAATGCTGCTTTCTGAAGAAAAGTGTGTCCCCAAGGTCTGCAGCAACAGATGAAGGTTCTGACATAAATCTGCAAGTTTTACTTTGTGCAACAACGACACAACGGCACAACGTCACAACGACACAACGACACAACGACACAACGTCACAACGTCACAACGACACAACGGCACAACGACACAACGTCACAACGACACCACGACACCACGACACAACGACACAACGTCACAACGACACAACGACACAACGGCACAACGTCACAACGACACAACGGCACAACGACACAACGACACAACGTCACAACGACACAACGACACCACGACACAACGACACAACAACACAACGACACAACGGCACAACGTCACAACGACACAACGGCACAACGACACAACGACACAACGTCACAACAACACAACGACACAACGGCACAACGACACAACGTCACAACGACACAACGACACAACGTCACAACGTCACAACGACACAACGGCACAACGACACAACGTCACAACGACACAACGACACCACGACACCACGACACAACGACACAACGGCACAACGGCACGACACAACGGCACGACACAACGATACCACGACACTACGACACAACGACAAGAACTAGACATTTGTTAATGCATTATGTGGCGGTGGTGAGACGAGGTTTCTTGACTGAAATTAACTTGTCACTTGACTAAAGACTTGGAAGCTCGGTTTATTAAATCTCCCCTCCAGCCTAAGTGGATTTCATCAGTGGAATCAATAGATGGATCAGACTGTAATCTAGATGTTCCTGGGTCATTCTAAAGCAGTAAATACAAAGACTGCCGTGGCACTATCATCAGCGCTCTGGACTAAAGTGGCATTAGCATGGCAGCGTGCGATTAGCTTTGATCTAAGAAGACACAGTTGGCCTCCAGCTTAGACAAATACAGATCAAAATCTCTGCCTTTGAAGATCATATACGTATACGTGGGATTAGACATACACGTTGACAATAAACCGTAAGCGTAAGGCTGCAGTGTATCGCTGAAGTACGACACACTCATTAAAGTGGCATTGATTGGACAAAAGGACACTACACGGAGCACCTTTTTCCAGCATAAATGACATGTCACAGAAAGACACGTGGATTCCTCTTCTTGGGTCTAAACGATACACTCTAAGCAAACTGTCCTTAAAATTGCTTATTGATTCAAATCCAAAAGTATTGCGTTGTGTTGGTAAGATGTTAAAGTGACATCAAACTGTCTGCATTTGACAGTTTTGTCTGTGCCATTTAATGTTGCAATTCATCTGCAACGTGTTAAAGGAATATTTATGGAAAGCGGTTGAATTTTAAGTGAACCAACTTAATTAAAGTGATTTTTTTGGGTAGTGACAAGAGTAAACTTTCTCCGCTTGATGTTCCGGTCATCCTAATTGACAGTCACTACATTACATAACACTATATAATCACTAATTCATTACAGACCATATTTCTTTCCTGCTGCTTTGGATGTTCTGTGGATTCTGTCTGTGTGAAAAGCAAGCTCACAGGTTTCTAACAAATCTGTGACACATTTCTGATCAGTGTCTTTTCAGCATCTGTCCATTCTTTGCTACAACAGATCACTTACACTGGTCTCTCTTTCTCTCTCTCTCTCTCTCTCTCTGGCTGCCTTATAAATAGGCCATTACTTTGAAATGTAAGTATGCTTCCAAAAATCCACGCCCCTCTCACTGCCAGCTACACACACCTACACACACCTACACACACACACAGACACACACACACACACTGACTAATGACCCGACAACCTTTTTTATAAAGCTCATCTCACTTGAAGGGAACGCAGGGGCCACGTCAGAGGGCCGTTTGATATCTGCACTGGATGTGTGTCTGGGGTGAGTGCGTGCATGTCGTTTAGCTGATCTGTGCACCGTTACATAACAGACAGCCACATCACACTGACAAACACAGATTCTGCACTGTTTCCCACTTTACACTTTGTTTTAAATCAAATGAGAATTGAAATACTTTTCATTGGCAGGTCAGATGTGTGACCACTGTTGTATTACATTGTTTATCACAATTATGACAACTACGGACAGACATTAAGAATTAGCCCAGGCTAAAGTGTTGAAGTGGGTGACATGAGCTCATGCAACATGCATCAAATCAACCTAAATAAATACATAAATACATCTTCTATAAGTATAATTGTACTTTGTAGTTGTTGTTTTATAAGATGGGGGAGAGCAGAAGTGGCCAAACAGCTGGTTTTCAACTGTTAAAAAATGTCAGCAATAGAAACACTCCCAAGCAGCAAAATAAATGATTGATAACAAAAAAGTACATTTTTAATGCAGATCTCTCGGTACAATACTATCATGTTATTCATTTCACTGAACAATATTTATTGTGATATTGCTGACAGAATTGTTGCTACTTTTTCTTTCATATTTCAGAACATTAAGATGTAAAGTGCAAAATAACAGTAATTTATTCATGCTGTTCCCTGATAATGAGCAAAGGATCATGGTCTATGTAGTTCAATTTGTTTTTTAGCTGTTACTTCAACAAAACAATTAATTTAAGCAAAATATCTTGTGGCCCCCACGATAATATTATTGAGAGTTTTGGTGAAACAATATCACAATATTTTAGTCATCATTACATCCCTGCTCTTAGTATGACACATCTGCTTCTATTTTAAGACACACTTGCCCAACCATATAGTAAATGCATATTAAGAAGAACGCTATTTCAACTTTTAAACATCTTACATTCTTAAACACGTAGAAAATAGCATTATAATCATTGTGATACATTGCAGGCTGCATCTGGCACTTCTTGTGAATTGGATTATCTCCGGTTCAATTGAAATGGCCCCAGCTCATCAGAAGAACCCCCTCCTCCACTTCACATGAGAAGGTAAAGCATAAAGCACCGCACTTCTGCCTCCAAAGTAAACCTGCTGATGAACATCTGTGAGCCTGGGGGGGTCTTTGGACCATATGCCACCCAAATGTCAGACGGCTTTCCGGACCTCAGACAATCAGAATAATAACTCAATCTATTCCGTCTGTGCGGGGTCCTGTGCGGGGTCCTTCCTCGCGAGTGTGCGGGACAACTTGAGATGCAAAAGTGCGGCTCATTCGAGGACATTTTCGCGTCTGCATTTACGCACTGAACTCCAACATCCCTTTAGGTTATCATTTGCGTATTTCCCTTCCCATACGAACTCCCCTGGACAAAAATAAGAGCATTTCATTATAATAAAATAAGAGCATTTCATTATAAGAAGTGAGCGAGTGGCAGACGCGTTTGCCGAAGTGCGCGTCGTTATTTCCAGGCACCGGGTTATTATTCTAAACGCTCTAACACCGCGGGCTCTCGAGATAACAACCAGTTAGAAGTTCAACCAAAACGTAGTCTACAATGCGATCCAAGCTGTTTCACCATCTCCCCTTCAAAGGAGACCAAAGAGTGCGGCGCGTTCTGATGAAGGAGATCCACATGGTTCAGCCGCGCGGCGCACGCATCTGTCAAACATTTATTTAAAGGGCAATAAAATAAAACCATGCAAACGTTCTCTTACCGAGGAGAAGACGCGGGGACACAAGAGGAAAGCTGACTGCGGGGCAATTATAAATCCTTATTTCGCATCGTAGAGGGAGAAAGAAGAGGATGTGGAGGGCAAGCACAGGCAAGGCTGCTACTGCGAGGGACTAATCCGACTGTCAGTGACAATAACCCGGGGAGGAGGAGGAGGAGCGAGGGGGTGCGCGCTCTCCAATTAGAAACACAGGGATTGATTGTTGCAGGAAGGGAATAAAGCAGGCAGTGTTTGTGGTGTGGGACGGACGGGTTGTAGTGCAAAGGGAGCGTCGGGATTTGAGTGAAATAGCCGCATCAAACTTAAATCAGTCGGGGAACTAAACAAGTGATTCCGTCGGGTCACGTAGAGGCGATGCAGGCCTGAATGTAGACGAACGTAGGACTCCAAATTAGGCTGAATATGCGTTAAAAGATGTGATAAATCTCAGAGGAGACTTGGCTTGTGTTTCCATATTCAAAGTTGAGACGGCAGCGCGCGCTCATTTGCCCGCAGGCGCTGCCATCTAGTGGTGACAGAGGGTATGACACAGAGGTGCGTGTACTCCTGGTCAAGTGGCTGCATGGATCTGTTATATTACCATTATATTATGGTAGGCTCTTGTTAAATGCATGTGTTAGGTCAAATTGGCAACTCTAAATTGGCCCAATGGACAGGTGTTGAACGTTTGCATATTCTGCTACATACACTTAAAACATTGCATCTGGTTCGTCCAATTGTGTCAATGTTATGTCCTTAAATAATTAAAAAAAAAAAAAAAAAAAAAAAAAAAAAGTGCCCTGTCCAAATGTGCTGTCAGAAAAAAACATCATGTTTTTTACTGCTCTCACAATTGAATGCAGTTTGTGTTGGTAGCTACATACTTGAATGCGTTGTGCCTGAAAAGTAGCCCATTGAAACAGATGAAATATTTATTTGCAAATTAACTTATGATTTGTGACATGTTTTTTAAGGTATTTGTTTTAGTTTTGCAAAATATAAGCATACAATGCAATCTTATTAGCATGGCAATTTATAAAATGAGCTTGTCCATGCTGACAGACATCTGACCCAAAGCTCCACAATCTTCACCACAATCCATGTGCATGTATGTATCCTGAGAGTGCAGTAACATACTGTGTAAGGAGAACCAGGGTTAGGTGCCATGTTTTGTGGCGTGTTTGTGCAGAGCTATTGTGAACAGTTATATTAGGAGCGGCGTGAAGAATAACAGTGACATGTTCAAGAGGCCGTAAAGAGGCAGAGAGATGGATAAACAGGTGCCAGAGCCATACGGAGCACTGCTGGAATGTTCCCAATATAACTATGTTGACAATAGGCCGGTGCAATCAGATACTCAGAGTATTGTAGGTCATGTACTTCTCATACACAGCTCTGATAACTTACACAGGAAGGACTGCCCTCTCGTGTTCAATCATGATATGACTGATCTGTGTGTGAATTGTGTCATCAAGGGACCAATTTCATAATAAGAACATCATATTTCATATATAGTATTTATAATACCTCGCATGTATGTGTTTTATTTTACACATTGGTCATACCTGCTTGCCAATGTCAGATCTTGTCAGAAGGACTGGCCTGGTTTAGTGCACGGATGGGAGACAGCTGGAACACCAGGTGCCACTGGGGGGCGCTAGAGGGAATGTCGTGTCCGCAAGATGTTTCACCCAATTTGCCAAGTGAAGCCCTTTATAAATACAATTATTATTATTATTATTATTATTACAACCAGTAGCAATTTCTCTTATATATTTCATAGGTTTATATTTATGTGATGGGATTGCACTGTAGACAATACCAGCTTTAATTGTAAATCAACAATATTGCCTTCTGAACACACACTGACACTGTCTATGATGATCTCTTCAGATTTCGGATCTAATAACAAATGTATTCCATCAGCCATAACGCGATGAACAAACAGCAGTAGAGCAGTACAGATCAGATCTGTCACTGTGTGTCGTTAGTGTGCTCCAGTTTTCCTCTTGGACTCTCAATGTTTTTTTCTGTTAACAGCAGCTTCCTCCACAATCATGTTTTATTAGATACAGAGACTTACACATATGCACGCCTCTGATTCACTGCCACACATTTTTAATTGCTGAAGGAATGCTAGGAATACAGAAATACTAGTAATTTGCTCAGAACTCTGAAGACATACTTTCTATAGACGTGGAAGGAATTAAAATAGATGAAATATGACCTTTTGCATTACATTAAATGTGCCAGTTAAATGCAGATTTACAGACGAACCAGCAGAGTGCGCCCTCATACTACAGGAGAAATTGAATCTGCAGAAGGTTTTGTCTTCTTTAGGTAATTATTATGTTATTTGCTTTTTTTGTCCTTAATATTGACATTGTCCAGATATTTAATATGATATACACTTTTGTAATTAAGTCTAAAATGTATTGAGCACATTTCTCGCTCTTTTAAAAAAACAAAAAACAAATACACTTAAAATTAAAGCATTTACACAACAAAACTTGACCCAAATCATGTGATAAGGAGTTGTGGTGTACAGTAAAATATCAGAAACACAACAAACCCTGCAGTTCACCACTTTTCTGAAGTATAAGGCATGCAAGCATCTAGAATTTTATTTCATGAAGCGTTTACAGTCTTGATTATTCATGCATAACCAACACCCACTAGAATTCATATATCAGTATGTTCAAAAGATACAAGATAGCAATGAAATAAAATAATAGCAATATTGAAGGTTATGTTCAGAGTTGTGTTTAGACTCTGGGATGATGTCTGAGCCCCTTTTTTCCCAAAAAGTTGTACAGACTTTTTTGCCTGTGAACCGTGTGTGGGTATTGTAACAGAAACCTACAGGAAAAAACAAAACATCTTGTTATATTTTGCTGTATGAAAATAAAATGAAATGAAAAACAAAGACACAAAACTTATTTCATATCGCTGGTGAAACACCGCCTTCAAAGAACATATCACCTTCAAATAAGCCGTGGAAGAAACAAATAAAAACGTTGAGGTGTCAGAAAATGGATTCAGTGTACAGAGAGAGTATATAATTTTAATAACAACAGCAACATCGAAGAGTAAGGGTGAAACTCAGATAGAATTTTAATAGAGCTGGCAATCTGCTGTCAGAGGATGAAGAACTGACACACTAAAATTATGTGGACGCACACTACAACTCAAAAATAAAGTAAAGGTAAAAACTCTTCTAGATATCAGTGTTGAGGCAGTGTGATTGGCAATAAAAAATGAATATGAGAGCTCAGAGTTGTGTGGGGGTTTTGACCGGCCGGAGCAACCCATGTGGTGAGAGGAGAGATAAAACCCTCGGATGAATTTATGTATCATGTATCCTATTTCAAAGGCAGCTACCATAATGTTTGTGTACTTCAGTATCATCCAGAGTGACGGGATTTTAGATATACTGTAGACTCGCCCAATATGCTCAAGTAAAACACGATTTTTTTAACATGCATTCTTGATAATTATAACAATGATGGATGTTGGATTCATTTATAAAATACATGCATTATTCCTTTCTCCCCCCCCCTCCAAAATGTCAAAACAATTGCCCACTTCATCTCAAATTGTAATAAGAATACATTTAAAAACAAGATTTATAGTTTTAAAAAAGTGAACTGTCCATTTGCTTTTATATCAAACATCGTAATCATTTTTTTCTGTTTTATCTCTTGTTTTCTTTTGTCGTACTACAGTAAGACACATTGGTGAGGCTGAGACTGTGACTATACAATGCTCTTTTGATTCTTTCAGTGCAACAAATACAAATCCCATGCTCTGTCAGGTTACATATGTAAACAGAGAAGATATCCACTTTTTACACTCCCATTACAGCCCTCAGCTTCTGTTCCGCTGCATCGGCCACAAAGTAACCATGAAACACTGCGCTCACCATCGCCGCTTATCTTAATTAGCTCCTCAGTCGTTTATATTGTGTGTAAATGATCCTTTTGTTTGTCTCATCCACGTTAGTAAATGGGTATTACAAAATATATGACTAGTCAACTGCAAAACAGAATTGAGAAAATCCTTTCCCTTTTAATGTTTCCTCTTTTACAGCTTACTTATTTGTATTTCCTTTACAGGTTTCCGTTAAGTTCTGCATAAAGAGAAGTAGTGCCCATGATTATGTTTGAAATTTTACAACAGCAAAAAAAGAAAATGGTTCCCCTGTATGACCATTTTGGTGACATTTCTAATTGTAAGGGTACATCCTGGGAGGACATGTGCATCAGGCCAAGGTAATTCCACAACTGTTACCTAGCAACCATAATGTAAAATATAGCCGCAAGCGGCAATGATCGGCCCTCGCCACGCCGCCGCCACGCCGCCGCCACGCCGCAAGAGGAGCCCCAATTGTCCTTTTATTACGCCTACTGCTGAATCTGTGACGCTGTCACATCTTCTCCCCTTTGTTTTACCATCAAAAAGCTATTTTATTTTGAATTCTTGGCAAAATGTGCGGCTTTGCCGCACAGACACCGTGACTCTTTGAATGAAAATGTGGATAACTTTTGATGGTCTTGAAGATGAGTCTCACCAAATTTCAGGTTAATAGGGCTGACGCCCTGGGAGGAGTTTGTGAAAGTCTAAAGTGTAAACATGAAAGGTTTCGGTCATCGTTACGGCAACGCCATAACAATTATGACATGAGTCATTGACTTTTTTGATGGGGATGCTAAAATTGAGTTGTGTGTCAAATTTCATATAATTTCGCAAAACTAAACATTTAACCTCCATATAAAATCTGTAGGGGGCGCTGTGGCGCCAAATGAATTTATTTCACTTCAAGTAGGTTTAGGGCAAAGAGTTTAACAACTGATTCTAATTTGACGCAATTCGGACTTTATCTGCGCAAACGGCAGAAATTTTAAATATGGGAGATTTCTGAAATTCTAGCTACAGTTTGCGGCTTCGCCGCTCAGAGACCGTGAGAGGTATCAATGTAATTTGGATAACTTTTGATGTCCCACTCCTCAGTAGCATTTTCACCAAATTTCAGCTTTTTAGGGCCAACGCCCTGGGAGGAGTTCGTAAAAGTACGACGTTTGGAAAAACTCCGAAGTCATGTTTAGCCATTTTTGAAGCAATATGGCCGACATTTGGTTGGGCGGACGGCATTGCCGTAATAATATTTTTTACTTCTCTTGTCACCATCTACCTCTGCGCCAAATTTCATGATTCTACGATCAGATTTTTTTTGGGTCATTTCCCATCTCTCAATGCATTTTTGGTACATTTGGTGGCGCTGACGCGCCAATTTTTTTTATTTTAGAAAAGGGAAATAGCCAGAATGTAGAGAGGCACGATTTTTAGAGGTGTGCAAATTTTTGTGACTTTTCGTCAATGTTCACTGGGTGAAAAATAGGGGGGTTGGTCCCGAGAAGAAGAAAGAAAGAAAGAAAGAATAATATTCCGATGCGAAAACAATGTTTCCCATTTTTCAAATATCATAAACTATACATTTTCGGAAAGCGCTCGCGCTTTCCTACCTCATGGTGTGGGTCCCTGGTCACTGACGGGTACTTTCGATAATTTTGAGTGGGCTCCGCCCACTTTGTGTTTTTGGCCCTCTATACAGTAATAATGTTCAATTTTTGCATTACATGCTTATATGCACGGAACATGCAAGAGATGGGGAACGTATTCGTGAGCTACTTAGCGCAAATGAGCGGTCGTCATCCCAATGTAAAGTGCTCGTTTAGTGCGAACTTTTGCACGGGCTTCGCCCGTTTACAACGGTAATGTTCCATTTTCCTACAACTAATTAGTATGCACGGGGCGTGCATGAGTGGAGGAGTGCGTTAGTGAGTGTTTGGAAGTGGGCGAGCGCTTCGCGCTCGATTTCGTGCGCACTACGTGCGCACTTTCGCAGCCGTGCTTCGCACGGCCTTACGAGACTAATAGGCCTCTCGCCAGCTTGTGGCGCTCGGGCCTAATAATTTGACAACTATAATGCCTGAATAACACATTTACTGCCATACAAAATGTGTCAGTTGTGTGTGAATTGGAAACTGCATTTTCGATGGAAAGGAATTACGTTACAGCAGTGAAAAGGGACCCCTTTTCACTGAGGGCCGCATTTTGAAACTTATACAGAGCAGAGGGCCACAGAGAACCAAAACATGAAGTAAACCATTTGAAATTTAGCATTTGACACAGTTTCGATGACCCTCCACACATTTAATACGACTTGGAACATTAGTATTAGGTTGGTGTAACATAAAACATTTGAATTTTTCCAATTTTACTGTAAAAATTACTACTTTTTGTTGTCTGGGCCAAATTAGCAGGAAGCCGGAGGGCAAATAAAAAATGGTCTGAGGGCCGCATTTGGCCCCCGAGCTACAGTTTGGACACCCCTGCGTTACAGCATTACTTCCTGTATAATTTTCAGCTTTTATTTTTACATTTTTCTGTACGTACTGCAAATTGACAAATGTAAAACTAAAGTAAATATTTCCCACAGGGTCTATCCCACCAAACATAGTAATAATAATATAAATAAAACATAAGAACCTGTCGTATGCTTTAATGGTGCGCCAAAGAAACTTTTCTGGTGGATCTGCTACTTAATTTGTCTCTTCACCTTATTCTGGAGGTTGTCTTTGTCCCCGCCATGAATCGTGTCCCTCCTTCTATCATTTTACAAAGGACGATGGATCTCGACAGAAAATACATTCAATTTTCAAACCCAGAGAAACGGTGCTGTGCTGACCTGTTGGTGCACATTTTACACAAATCAATCTACTAGTCATACTTTAGTGACGAGACATTTCCCTCGTTCTTCACTTAAAGGTGGAATGGAGGATTTTTTTCAGCAATTTTTTTTTATCATATTTCCTCGTGGCGTGGATAAATCTTTTGTCCTGCCACGTATCAATCATAAAACACACCTACCGCTCACCTGCAGCCGCGTCAGGCTCGTCCCCACGTTTCCGCGTGCCTAAGCGCATGGATCTATCATAATATAGTTCCCTCAGTGTACGGGACAAAATTAAGACGGAGAAAGACAGTTCGAGCTGACGCAGAAGTGGACAGAAATCTACGGGAGACGAGAGATGCGATGAGATCCGTTGCGCTAATAAACAAACGCACGTGTGTGTTGTATCAGTCCGCACGGGGGAGTGCGCACTTATTATCTAGGCAAGGCAAGGCAAGTTTATTTGTAGAGCACATTTCATACACAAGGCAATTCAAAGTGCTTCACAGCAGGAAAAATGCATTCAAATCACAAAGAAATTACAGAAATACAATAAAATTAACTAAATTAAAAATTATCAATCCAACTGATTTTCTAAACTAATAAAATCACAAACAAAAGAGAAGAGTGCAACGATAAAAATTAACTACAATAAAATTAACTAAATAAAAAATTATCAATCCAACTGATTTTCTAAACTAATAAAATCACAAACAAAAGAGAAGAGTGCAAAGAAAAAATCCCTTCAGTCATATGCGCAGCTAAACAAAACTGTTTTTAGCTTAGATTTGAACATTGTCAGAGTAGAAGCCTGTCTCACATCTTCAGGAAGACTGTTCCAGATTTTAGCTGCATAAAACTGAAACGCAGATTCCCCATGTTTTGTCCTGACTCTGGGCACCCGCAGGAGGCCGGTCCCCGAGGTCCTCAGAGTCCGAGATGGTTCATATGGCACTAACATATCCAAGATGTACTTTGGTGCTAGGCCATGCAGAGACTTGTACACAAGCAGAGCTGCTTTAAAGTCTATTCTCTGAGCCACAGGAGCCAGTGCAGAGACCTGAGAACAGGACTAATGTGATGGTACTTCCTGGTTCTAGTCAGGACCCGAGCAGCAGCGTTCTGGATGAACTGCAGCTGTTTTACAGCTCGTTTGGAGAGACCAGTGAGCAGGCCATTACAGTAGTCTAATCTACTGGAGACAAACGCGTGGATAAGTCTCTCTAAATCTGGTTTTGACACTATATTTTTGATTTTGGCAATGTTTTTTAGATGGTAAAAAGCTGCTGATGTTATTGATTTGACGTGGCTATTAAAGTTCAAGTCTGAGTCCATTATTACCCCCAGATTTCTAATTTGGTTTGTAGGTTTTAGAGCGAGACTCTGGAGGTGACCGCTAACACTTTCTCTTTGTTTCTGTGGGCCAAAAACGATTATTTCAGTCTTGTCTGAGTTCAGCTGGAGAAAGTTGTTTTGCATCCACACACTGATCTGTTGGATGCAGTGACAGAGTGAATCTACTGGTCCATAGTCACCTGCCGATAGTGAAACATAGATCTGAGTGTCGTCTGCATAATTGTGATAGGACACATTTTCACTGGGTATCAACTGACCCAACGGCAGCATGTAGAGGTTGAACAGAAGGGGACCCAGGACTGACCCTTGGGGCACTCCACAGGTCAGGGTCATGTGGTCTAAGACACAGCTACCAATTTCAACAAAGTACTTCCTGTCTTCCAGATAGGACCTTAACCAGTTTAGGGCAGTGCCAGTGATGCCCACCCAGTCCTCTAGTCTCTGTAAGAGGATCCCATGATCGACAGTGTCAAAAGCAGCACTCAGATCTAACAGAATTAAGACTGAGGCTTTGCCCGTGTCAGTGTTCAGGCGGATGTCATTTGTCACCTTGACAAGAGCAGTCTCAGTGCTGTGATGAGGTCTAAAACCTGACTGAAAAACATCAAATGAGTTGTTTATTAAGAGGAAATCTGTGAGCTGTTGGTAAACAACCTTTTCAAGGACTTTGCCCCAAAATGGCAGATTAGAGATGGGCCGGTAATGACTCAGTACTGCGGCATCAAGACTGCTCTTCTTTAGGAGAGGCTTTATGACCGCAGTTTTCAAAGACATTGGGAATGTTCCAGATTGAAGCGACATGTTAACTATGTGAGTGAGTGGTGCTAACAAACTGTTCAGCACAGACTTTAGAAATTTGGTGGGTAACACATCAAGGCAGCATGTAGATGAACTCAGACTGGTGATGATCTCATGGACAGTTTTGTCAGTTACTGGTGCAAAGTGAGTTAGCTCTAAGTGTCTTGGTGGTTTTAGGGTAATTTTTTGCATTGTGGGATTTATAGCATTTTTAATGCCCTGAACTTTGTCATTAAAGAATAATGCAAACTCATTACACTTGGATGTGGAAATGAGTTCTAATGGCAGCTGAGCTGGAGGGTTTGTTAATCTGTTTACTGTGGCAAACAGGACACGCGAGTTTTTACTGCAGCTTCCAATTATTTCAGAAAAATATCTTTCCCTAGTTCTACATAAGATTAGGTTGTACATGTTCAGCTTTTCTTTGTAAATCTCTTTTTGAACCTGGAGCTTTGACTTGCGCCATTTCCGTTCGGCCCTGCGGCACTCCCTTTTCTGTGCCCTGACCGAATCATCATTTCTCCACGGCGCCTTCTGCTTATTTTTAACCATTTTAGCCTTTATAGGGGCGATGGTGTCCAGAACATTCAAAACACTAGATGTAACAGAGTTCAACAAATCATTTACATTAGAACATGAGACATTTTCAAAGTTTATCATTTCCATAAACAGTGCACCTGTGCCATCACTTATGTGTCTCCTCTGAACAACTGCAGGACCAACCGGAGGTTTGGGAGAAACAGACAGGTCAAAGAAGACACAGAAATGATCAGAGCAACATCGATCACATTAACATTTGAAATATTTACCCCCTTTGTAATTATGAGATCTAGAGTGTGTCCTTTGCTGTGGGTGGGGCCTCTCACATGCTGAGTAAGACTGAAGGTTTCAAGGACAGCATCAAGCTCTTTAGCGTTTCTGTCACAAATATTATCAACATGCACATTGAAATCACTTGTAATGACCAAACCATCAAAGTCTGTGCATATGACTGAAAGCATCTCAGTAAAATCATCAATAAAACTTTGGCAGTGCTGGGGAGGCTTGTATAAAACAATGAAGAGAATGGATGGAGACCGTTTTAGCTCCATTTTAAAGGATACATACTCAAATGATGAAAACACCCCAAAAGACAACCTGCGGGTAATTATTTCATCTCTAAAGACAGCACAGACTCCACCCCCTTTTTTGTTTTCTCGTGTTTCAGATTCAAACTTAAAGTTGGGTGGAGCAGATTCTACCAGAACTACATTTCCTGTGTTTTTGTCAAGCCATGTTTCAGTTAAAAACATAAAATCAAGATTATAAGAAGAAATACAATTATTAATTAAGAGAGATTTGTTACATAAGGATCTGACATTTAGCACAGCAAGTTTCAGACTAGTTTCAGTGGGACTGGGCTTTATCTTTTCACAGGGAATATGAATCACATTTCTCAGATTGGGCCTGACTCGCATTTTGTTTTTCCATCTGTGTGATGATGTGACTACAGAAATAGCACTAGGGGGGGCTCTTTTTACATAGGGCCCCGGGTTGGTTTGATTTTTAATGTGACAATAAGTCCCGGCAACGCTGAGACCCAGTGCATCCTAGCTATGGGAGATGCCAGGTGAAAGGCGAGGTTGGATGGGTGGTGGGGCTTTTGTAGCCAAGGAGAGTTTGGGACCAGGTGAGAGGCGAGGGGGGATGGGTGCAATGTGCAATAAACTGGATAAATAATCAGGCAAAATGCCAAGTAGAGCCTTGAACACAAACAAAAGGCAGTGCTGTTCCAGTTATTGAGATTATGCTTTAGAATATACTTCACAGTGGTGAGTTCTGTGTCCTTCTCTTATAATGAACCTTAGAGCTGAACCTTAGAGCTGAATGATAAACTGAGGTCACAGGTTTTAACACTGCTGTAGAAAGCATATGTATAATATCACCATAATCTAGAACTGAAATAAATGTAGCCTGGATTAACTGTTTTCTACAATTACGAGGAAAACACATGACACTCTGGCTTTAAGATTATTTGTCAGCTCTTGTATGTGTTTGTTGAAGGAGAGTTTATTATGAATCCAGAGGCCCAAGTATTTGTAATAGTGTACTTGTTCAATCATATTACCATCAAGTGTAAGAATAGATACATTTTTGTGTCACTAGAGTGTCTTTTGGAGAACAGCATAAATTTAGTTTTATTTGAATTCCTACATCATTTTAAATTAACACCGTTTTGTTGGATGAAGTGAAAATCCTCTTTTTGAATCACTTGTGAACGTGCCTTAGTATAAAGAACTGCATCATCTGCATACAAGTCATACAAACGTAACACTGTTCAAAGCCTATTCTCGTCACTCATTAGTCTTTATTTCCCCTTCAAAGATGCGTCAGGAAAAAAAGCCTGCTTGTGTTTACTGCGTGCTAATCCAATCAGATGTGTGAATGGCGGACAACCCAGAAACCACATGACAAAGATTAGCTCTTTAAGGCTGTGTAATGAACTGAAGGCAACACCTGGCGGGACCTTTATGCGTCAGAATTGACTTATTTTCTTGTTATACTATTTGTAACAGACAAATGAATGAGCAACTCCACACAAACATGTTTTAAGTTTGTGGGAAAACCTTACAATTTGCCTCTCAGAAGTCTTATATTAATGTCATTTATGTTTATCGCTGGGACATAGCAATGATAGCGGCCATTTTTAACCCGCAAAATACTTAAAGCCCCCCTTGTCCTTGAGCAGTGTGCTGATCAATAGTCGTTCCAGGAGGCCCGTCTTGGTGGGTCGATAGCAGAGTTTGTGTGTTCTTTTATGTCAATATAGAACAAGGACTGTAATTGCTAGATAAGATCATTCTAAGTAACCGTAAAAACCCCAAACAAGAGAGTTGTTTTTTATGATTATTGCTGTACATAACTTAAATGTTTACCATAGGCATTCAGTTCAATAGAGAAGCCTTTACGTCGGTGAAAACTTTGCAATGAGGGGCTATTTTTCCCAAAACGACTGACTACAATGAGCCCCATTTCAAACTGAAGTTGTTTCTGATCCCTTTGGAGCACAAACAAATGTCCAGACTCTTTGTGAAGCTGCAACTCTGTTGTTTGGCTTCTGATGTTTGGCTTACTCTGATTATAAATGAAAACAAGCTCTGCACAGAAGCAAATCTTTGGTGAATATATAAGGAGAAAAAGCTGCTGGAATGGTCTGACAGACAGTATATTAGAAATGTGTTCGGTCTTGACAATTCCTCGTTACAAGCTGAAGCTAATTTCACTAAAAATTTGATTTGGGGACTTAAAATATAGCAAGGCAAGGCAAATTAATTTGTAGAGCGCAATTCAAAGAAAAAAAAAATACATTAAAATCACAAAGACATGACAGAAATCACAAAACAGTTTAAGACATAAAAGAGATTACTGCAAAGAAAATCCTTTCAGTCATAAAGGCACGGCTAAACAAAACTGTTTTTAGCTTAGATTTGAACATTGTCAGAGTAGAAGCCTGTCTCACATCTTCAGGAAGAATGTTCCAGATTTTAGCTGCATAAAACTGAAACACAGATTCCCCATGTTTAGTCCTGACTCTGGCACCAGCAGGAGGCCGGTCCATGTTTAGTCCTGACTCTGGGCACCAGCAGGAGGCTGGTCCATGTTTAGTCCTGACTCTGGCACCAGCAGGAGGCTGGTCCATGTTTAGTCCTGACTCTGGCACCAGCAGGAGGCCGGTCCATGTTTAGTCCTGACTCTGGCACCAGCAGGAGGCCGGTCCATGTTTAGTCCTGACTCTGGCACCAGCAGGAGGCCGGTCCATGTTTAGTCCAGACTCTGGCACCAGCAGGAGGCCGGTCCATGTTTAGTCCTGACTCTGGCACCAGCAGGAGGCCGGTCCATGTTTAGTCCTGACTCTGGCACCAGCAGGAGGCCGGTACATGTTTAGTCCTGACTCTGGCACCAGCAGGAGGCCGGTCCATGTTTAGTCCTGACTCTGACACCAGCAGGAGGCCGGTCCATGTTTAGTCCTGACTCTGGCACCAGCAGGAGGCCGGTCCAAGTTTAGTCCTGACTCTGGGCACCAGCAGGAGGCCGGTCCATGTTTAGTCCTGACTCTGGCACCAGCAGGAGGCCGGTCTAAGTTTAGTCCTGACTCTGGCACCAGCAGGAGGCCGGTCCATGTTTAGTCCTGACTCTGGGCACCAGCAGGAGGCCGGTCCATGTTTAGTCCTGACTCTGGCACCAGCAGGAGGCCGGTCCATGTTTAGTCCTGACTCTGGCACCAGCAGGAGGCCGGTCCATGTTGAGTCCTGACTCTGGCACCAGCAAGAGGCCGGTCCATGTTGAGTCCTGACTCTGGCACCAGCAAGAGGCCGGTCCCTGAGGTCCTCAGAGTCCGAGATGGTTCATATGGCACTAACATATCCAAGATGTACTTTGGTGCTAGGCCATGGAGAGACTTGTACACAAGCAGAGCTGCTTTAAAGTCTATTCTCTGAGCCACAGGAGCCAGTGCAGAGCCCTGAGAACAGGACTAATGTGATGGTACTTCCTGGTTCTAGTCAGGACCCGAGCAAAAAAGTCCAGGCAGAATCCATATACTGTAAAAGGTTAATTTAAATGTTAGGTTTATTTTTTAAATGGAAGGGGCTCTATTTTGGGCCCCATGTTGTTTTCTCTGTATATGTTGCCACTGGGGTCAATTATAGCCCGGCACGTTTAGCTTTTCACTGTTATGCAGACGATCTGCAAATTTAATTACCTGTGTTTCCGACAAAAGTGATGCTCTTCAAGCTCTGACAGATTGTATTGCAGACATGAAGATGTGGTTAGGACGACATTTCCTTCCTTTGAATGATAAGAAGACAGAGTACATTTTATTCGGTGATTCTTTGCTGTCTAATTTTGATAGCTTGGGGTTGTTCTTGATAGTCTTGGGGTTGTTCTTGAAAACAATTTGTCGACAAATCAGTTTCTGCTGGACGTCCCCAGAGCCAGACTCAAACATTGGGGGAATCGAGCCTTCTCTGTTGCTGGTCCCAGACTCTGGGACAAAGTGGCCCCCGACATGCGCGCCATCACAAACTTTATCCTTTTTAAATCTAGGCTCACAACGTATTAATTCAGACAGGATTTTAACACTCAGTAATGTAGTGACGCTTTATTTTGTACAATTTGTTTTTGCATAGCTTTATCCTTTTGTATTGTCTTGATTTTTTTATTGGGAAGCACTTTGGACACCTTGAGTAAAGGCATCGATAAATAAATGTTTTGATTAATTATTATTAATTAATTAATTAATTAATTGATTGATTTATTGGAGTTTACACTGACCCCGATTTGTTCCAGAGTGGTTGATTTAACTAGAAATAAGAGTGTAAAGAGTGAAAAACGTATTCATACATTTGTAACTAGATTAGACTACTATAACTCCCTGCTCGCATGTCCTAAAAGCTCCATAAAAATCTTTCAAATGGTTCAAAATGCAGCAGCAAGATTACTAACAATAATATGCGCTCTTCTTTTAGTTCCCGTTAGTAATGTTCATTAGAATGTTTAGAATCAAATTCCTCCTCCTGACTTACGTCCTACCTCAAAGATGCTATAGTATCATATCATTCAAACAGAGTGCTTCTTGTCGTCCCAAGTCTCTAAAAGCACAGTAGGTGCTACCAAGCTCCTGTGTTATGGAATCAGCTCCATGTCCATGTTAAAGAGGCCGCCACAGTCCCTTACGAGAAGGAGAGTCTAAGGACATGGGATGCTGGGACATTTGTCTAAGGACACGGGATGCTGGGACATTGCCAAGTCTTATGAACATTGTTTAATCTGTTTTTCACTGTCGCCCCTCGAGGCGAAAAAAATATAAATGTAATTGAAACAGCAGAAGCAGATAGTCATTTACCTGTTTTATTTGGTAAAAAATGCATTTTTAACTCTACTTGTTTTAACTAGGGTCCAATCTTTTTTGAATGAATGCAAGTAAGTACAGAGAAGTGGGCGGAGATGGGGGCAGGTGAAAACGAACATTTTCTGAGCACTCAAGTCAAAACAATGCAGGATTACTCAACATGTATAAATTAATAAAAATACAACTTTGAGAAAGCTAATGATGAGGGAACACTGTTAAAATGTTTTATATAATATGCCCCCTTTAAAACAAATACATAATTAATTTAAACTTTAAGAAAGCGAAAGACCCAATTTCATATGCTCAACTAACACCGGGCTGCATCAGATTTATGCCTGTGTTTATAAAGTAAAAAGGAATCTCATGGTTCAATTGAAATCGAATATTTAGAGCCTACAGCGTCTTTATGGCTGTGTCCTCTGGTGTGCATTTGTTATTTCATTTCCTCTGTCTCGGAGCACCAGGGCTGTCGGCTCATAGGTGGGAGCAGAATGACTAGTAATGGATTTGAGTAAATAAATTGTACTACTGATGACTGGGGTTACATTTTAATGCTTTTTGAGCTGCTAGAAACAGCTAGAAGTATTTCCAAGAAAGAAAACCATTCCTTTCAAGATGGCAGCACACTGGATCTGGGATATAATCCTTCAAATTCTGGGGCCCATTTCTATCATGCTGTGGTGCTCCTGACTGAAATCCAGGCTGAAGTTTTCTAGATGGGTCAACAGGCTCTGCTCTTGTCCATTGCTCCTGACAGGGGTGATGGGGAAAAAGATCAGAAAGATCTCTAATTTCATGGTTTTGAAATGCACAACATCCCTTATTGTATCACAGAGAACATATTTTCAGCTAAAATGTATCAATGTTCTATCATTTTATAAATCCATAATTAAAGATGACCTACATTTATATTGTGCTTTACAGGCCTCTCAAAGCATCACACTCTAGTCATTATTCATTTAGACATATTTATATCCAATATTTGCCTTCAACACACAAAATGTGTGTAATTTATAGAACTCATTTCACACTTCTTTAGCCACAGCTGCCTTGGCGTGGACTGATGGAAACAAGGCTGCCAATCTGCGCCATCGGCCCCTATGATCACCATCGATCACACACACATCACATTCATACATTAGTCTTTTTTAGTGGCAATACAAGTCATCTATTAGCACTCATGGATAATGTATTATCATGCAGTTGAAAACAATATATAAGTAATATATAAATATAAAAAATAAGTGAATCAAAATGCTGAACAGAGAAAGAGTGGTGAAGTGTATGCTTTAAGGCTGTTAGCTCTGTTGAACTTATTCCACTTTGAAGTGTGTTGTGAGGTAGCACTTGTGAGCATGTGTGTGTGGATGGATGCACCGCCAAATCACGAGGATGCAGAGACGCTTGTGTAATCAGCCAGCCAAGTATTAAATCAAAGAGTCAAGGTTGGTCTGGGCATCAAAGCTGTGGTGGCTCCATAACAATGTTTAATATGAGAGTAACGGCTTTGGAGGTGCGCAGGAGGGGGCGGGACTGGGACTCTCTTCAAAGACACTGCTAATGCCGCAGGCCCCTGTGGGAATCCAAACGAATGCTCCGTGACAGACAGAGAGGCCCAGCTGGAGAAGGTGAAGGGTTGGAGGCATGTGATAAGGGGGACTCAGCCTGGAGGACACAAACAGTAGTGTTTTAGTGGTTATGACCACTGTGTCAGTCTATGCGTAAAGACTTAAAGCGCTTATACCAAGAGCAGCCAGAGAGAGCCTTTCTTTGCATTGATAAATGTATCAGATATCCCTTGTGTTCATTCATTCTTTTCTAATGATGCATTTAACAAACCTTGGTGTCATTATAGATTGTTTAAGCATATTTGCTGTTGTCATGGGAACAGACTTAGATGTCATAAGAAGATGCAAATTCTCCAGAAAATGCAATGCAATTTTACTTATTTGATCCTCTTTTACAAACTCCAACCACAGTGTTGTCCTCCTCCATCATTCACATTACTGTTATTGTATCCTTCATCATAATCACTGTCACAATTACTGCCACCGCTGCAGTATACACACCACTCTTATCAAATAAATAAGTACTTATAGTCTCCTAGATTCAATCCTACTGCATCACAGCTGCCCCAGTCCAACACAGGTCTCAAAATAGTTTTCTTTTGTTGAGAATCAATTATCATCATTATGATTATAGCTGTGCTGCTCATCATCAGAATCATTGTCATAACAATTAGAGCTATTGTAATGAGTTTTATAAACAAGAATCCTGCTGCCAATATTTCGTTAGTAGAACAGACTTCATCATTATTATTATTATATGCATGCATGGCTCATATTTATATATGGAAGTACAAGAAAGAGACTGCAAAAGAAAGATAAAATATCCCAAATAATAAAGAATATGGCAATCTAAGTAAGGAAACAATTTTTGGCTGACATTAATTTCACTGGATTATTACAAAAGTGAATTTAAAGTGCAATGTTTAAAGGAAACAAATTAAATTAACTTTCATGAGCTTTCAGAATGAAAATGAGAATGATAATCAGAATCAGAATCAGAATAAGAAAAAGGTTTATTGCCAACATACAACACTGAATAATAATGATAATAATAAGTATATCAAATAAGGCATGCATAAAGTAAGAATTCACTAATAAAAATAAACTTGGTCTCAGTATGTAAACAAAATTCACAGTTTGTCAGAAATAGTGCAAAATGTTGATTTTAATAGTCCCTGAGTCCTGGAGACGTACAGGTCCTGCAGAGATGTCGATCATCATGTTATGGTGGTGATCGCTTATCATAGGCATATATACTCAGAGTTGCATTTCACTTGATTCATTCGTGCTTGATTAATTCTGTATTGTTCTTAATTTGAAGCTTGAGCCACTCTCCAGTATTTAATATTGTTTTTACTTCAAGTTATGCTTAATTGAAATGATGAGGCCTGGCTTCAGCTGTAGTTTGAAAAGGAAGTCAATGGACCTGTTTCTAAACTGAAACCGTCAATCAATATTGATGTTTACAATGATAAACTGATCTATATGTGTTATAAATTAATACAAAACAAACATTATATGATTTAAAACAGGTGGCAAACCCTCAGGAAAAGTTACATTTAGTTTCTTTAAAGAGCAAAGGGGATACATAATTAGGAGAATCACCGCATTCAATCTTATCAGGGCAAAGCAAGACAAAAATGAAATATTTAACAACATTTTAAACCAAAAATAATCACATTATTTTCAGTGGAATAGTTTCCAATCCTCCAGGCCACACCCCCCTAAATAAGCATGCAACCAATCCTGGACACTCACTCCCAAAAAAAAGAAAAACATTTAAAATTATTTGAGTAGTTTACTGCATTTTTGACCTAATCTCACAGAATATATATATATATATATATATATATATATATATATATATATATATATATATATATATATATATATATATATATATATATATATATATATATATTATATATATATATATATATATATATATATATAATATTGCAGTTGTTCAGAGGAGACACATAAGTGATGGCACAGGTGCACTGTTTATGGAAATGATAAACTTTGAAAATGTCTCATGTTCTAATGTAAATGATTTGTTGAACTCTGTTACATCTAGTGTTTTGAATGTTCTGGACACCATCGCCCCTATAAAGGCTAAAATGGTTAAAAATAAGCAGAAGGCGCCGTGGAGAAATGATGATTCGGTCAGGGCACAGAAAAGGGAGTGCCGCAGGGCCGAACGGAAATGGCGCAAGTCAAAGCTCCAGGTTCAAAAAGAGATTTACAAAGAAAAGCTGAACATGTACAACCTAATCTTATGTAGAACTAGGGAAAGATATTTTTCTGAAATAATTGGAAGCTGCAGTAACAACTCGCGTGTCCTGTTTGCCACAGTAAACAGATTAACAAACCCTCCTGCTCAGCTGCCGTTAGAACTCATTTCCACATCCAAGTGTAATGAGTTTGCATTATTCTTTAATGACAAAGTTCAGGGCATTAAAAATGCTATAAATCCCACAATGCAAAAAATTACCCTAAAACCACCAAGACACTTAGAGCTAACTCACTTTGCACCTGTAACTGGCAAAACTGTCCATGAGATCATCACCAGTCTGAGTTCATCTACATGCTGCCTCGATGTGTTACCCACCAGATTTATAAAGTCTGTGCTGAACAGTTTGTTAGCACCATTCACTCACATAGTTAACATGTCGCTTCAATCTGGAACATTCCCAATGTCTTTGAAAACTGCGGTCATAAAGCCTCTCCTAAAGAAGAGCAGTCTTGATGCCGCAGTACTGAGTCATTACCGGCCCATCTCTAATCTGCCATTTTGGGGCAAAGTCCTTGAAAAGGTTGTTTACCAACAGCTCACAGATTTCCTCTTAATAAACAACTCATTTGATGTTTTTCAGTCAGGTTTTAGACCTCATCACAGCACTGAGACTGCTCTTGTCAAGGTGACAAATGACATCCGCCTGAACACTGACACGGGCAAAGCCTCAGTCTTAATTCTGTTAGATCTGAGTGCTGCTTTTGACACTGTCGATCATGGGATCCTCTTACAGAGACTAGAGGACTGGGTGGGCATCACTGGCACTGCCCTAAACTGGTTAAGGTCCTATCTGGAAGACAGGAAGTACTTTGTTGAAATTGGTAGCTGTGTCTCAGACCACATGACCTTGACCTGTGGAGTGCCCCAAGGATCAGTCCTGGGTCCCCTTCTGTTCAACCTCTACATACTGCCGTTAGGTCAGTTGATACGCAGTGAAAATGTGTCCTATCACAATTATGCAGACGACACTCAGATCTATGTTTCACTGTCGGCAGGTGACTATCGACCAGTAGATTCACTCTGTCACTGCATCCAACAGATCAGTTTGTGGATGCAAAACAACTTTCTCCAACTGAACTCAGACAAGACTGAAATAATTGTTTTTGGCCCACAGAAACAAAGAGAAAGTGTTAGCGGTCACCTCCAGAGTCTCGCTCTAAAACCTACAAACCAAAAAAACAGATTTAGAGAGACTTATCCATGTGTTTGTCTCCAGTAGATTAGACTTCTGTAACGGCCTGCTCACTGGCCTCTCCAAACGAGCTGTAAAACAGCTGCAGTACATCCAGAACGCTGCTGCTCGGGTCCTGACAAGAACCAGGAAGTACCATCACATTAGTCCTGTTCTCAGGGCTCTGCACTGGCTCCTGTGGCTCAGAGAATAGACTTTAAAGCAGCTCTGCTTGTGTACAAGTCTCTCCATGGCCTAACACCAAAGTACATCTTGGATATGTTAGTGCCATATGAACCATCTCGGACTCTGAGGACCTCAGGGACCGGCCTCCTGCTGGTGCCAGAGTCAGGACTAAACATGGACCGGCCTCCTGCTGGTGCCAGAGTCAGGACTAAACATGGACCGGCCTCCTGCTGGTGCCAGAGTCAGGACTAAACATGGACCGGCCTCCTGCTGGTGCCCAGAGTCAGGACTAAACATGGGGAATCTGCGTTTCAGTTTTATGCAGCTAAAATCTGGAACATTCTTCCTGAAGATGTGAGACAGGCTTCTACTCTGACAATGTTCAAATCTAAGCTAAAAACAGTTTTGTTTAGCTGCGCATATGACTGAAAGGATTTTTTCTTTGCACTCTTCTCTTTTGTTTGTGATTTTATTAGTTTAGACAATCAGTTGGATTGATAATTTTTAGTTAATAATTTAGTTAATTTTGTTGTATTTCTGTTTCTGTAATTTCTTTGTGATTTGAATGCATTTTTTCCGCTGTGTGAAGCACTTTGAATTGCCTTGTGTATGAAATGTGCTCTACAAATAAACTAAACTTGCCTTGCCTATATATATATATATATATATATATATATATATATATATATATATCACTGCTTCAATTAAATAAATAATCCAAAGCACCTCGCAACCTCTAGGACCCCAGGCCCCCAGAAGTTATGCAAACCTCTGTTTCAGGCCATAGCAGGCTAATAATACATCAATGCTGTTTATTTTCCTATATGTCAAATACTGTTACTGTACTGTATGGTAATTTAGCTATTGTGTGCTGCAAGTGTCAAATTGAAATGTAGATATATTCAGCGTTCTACCCCGGAGATAAAATGTCCTTGTTGAGTGACGGGACAAACACACTACTTAGAGGTGCCACATCCCACTACAGACAGACAGATGCATCAGTGGTCATTAGTTCGCTGCACTGCCCTCCTGCATCCATTCACTCTATATATATAGTACACAGAGACCTAACACTCCAGGTCACAGAATCATGCTCTCTTATATGGGATGCATTGTCCCAGAAGAGAGTCTGTTTGCGGAATATTCACTAGATCAGATAAAAGGTGGTCCCGGGGGAATGGGGAGACGTCTGGCGATTATTTCATTATTTAACCTTCATTAAACTGCAAAGGTCAGTTGGAGAGAACAGCATTATTACTGTGAATAAATAATTCAAAGAGGGCATTATGGGTAATGAATGTGACAGCTACATGTTTGTTAGTTAGCTGTAGTTTTCTTAAAGGCTGTAGTTTTCTTAAAGGCAGCTGCTTGTGTACCGAGAAAGGTCAAGATGTTTTTCCTTCCAAGAAATAGTTGTGTTTTTAAATAATGAGTTAAGACAAAACTACTAAGAAGCTAATTCTACAACACACACAAAAGTTAAACAATTAGAAATGTGTGAAGAAATGGGTATAATGCAAATATTTCCTGTTTCCGATGGTCTTTAGTGTACACTTTACCACATGGTATGTTGTGTCTTTCATTATAATATTGTGTCCATTCTGGTGTGAAAGATTAAATGTTTTTTATCGGTTGATATTGGAATCCTCACCTTTCCATTTACCACGACGCCCTGTCAAATGCAACAGCACGGAGCAGGACTAAATGCTTATTTCACCACTTCGAATGCAATTGGAGTGTGCTGTTCCATCTCCGCAGGGACTGTCTCGGAGCGGTCCCCCGTGGTCCTAAAGATATAGAGACAGTTTCATCCCAGCAGCTATTGTCCTCTTAAACAAGCTCATTCACAACAAGCTGCATTTTTCAATCTATCAATCCATCATATGTGTGCTTTTAATACTGTGTGCATGTATGTTTGATGTCTCTCAATCATTGCAAACCAATTTTACCCAAGGGTACAAATAAAAACCCGTAAACCTAAACTAACCCGACTCTCGGCTCTCAGTTGAATTCTTGATTTCTCTTCATCTCGCTTTTCCGATCCTTCCCACACATTCCGCCTCCTGCTTTCCCTCCTGAGTCGTCCTGTCTGCCATCACCAGATCCCAGTTAGGGCTCTCTTCTGTATACGCGTGCAGTTAAACTGGTCCTGTCCTCGCTCGAGTCCCCCACGAGCTGCTAGTCCTTCGCCCAAATCCCTGCACCAGCCCCTGACTCTGCTCCCAGGCGCTAAGCTGCTATCATCTCCTTTCTGTCCACCTCCCTCCAGACAGCCATCCCTCCTTCTGCCTCCCGCGTGCCCACTGCCTCCTTCCTTCCCTCTGCACTTTTCCTTTTCTTCCGGGATAACCACCATCATCATCTTTTGCACTGAAAATGGTGCAAAAATGGTAGCACAGACAAGAGGAGTATATGACATAGGTTTATTATGTTTTAAGAATGAGCTTTTTATGGATGGATGTGTCTGCAAACGAAGGTCTTAATGATAAATAACATGATCTTGATTTGATTTTGATTTGATGAATTTCAATAAACAGAAACAACAAAAATACTGGCAAGATTTTGAGATTTATTTTCAGGGAAATCTTGCCTTCTAAAGCTATAACTGCTTGAACAAATTATTAGAGATTCCATTGACTTGAGGCCTGTTTACATAGGAACCATTTGAAGAATATGTCATGCTCAATACACATAAACAAGTTTCAATGTAGCTTGGAGAAATTATGTTGTGGCAGAAGCAATATAAAAAGTTGACGTTGAAGATTTATTTTGCGATTCCTGGCAAAAATGTTCTCAGTAAGTGATTGTAATATTTTATAAACTCATCATTACTGAAGCAATGACCTGGTGTTAAATTAATATACATGTACATGAACAAATGCGCCTGCTATGTCATTGCCATACTCGAAGGACTTATCATCTTCAAAATGCTCCTTCACATTTTCTATCCTGAGCACAAAATCCAGTTGGGTTTCCATCGCCACTGTCTCTTTTGTTCTTTTTACCTTTCGGTGACTCTCCGCGGTGAGTGCTATTTTAATAATTCATCCCGTTTCTAATCTTAACTTGTAAATAGTTAATCAGGAGCCATGCAGGGTGACACCTCCTTTTGTCCCATCACTGCTCTCTGGACCGGGCTGCTCTCCAATTCTCGCTTCCACTTTAATGGCACTCTCACGCATGTCATCTGTCTTCACAGTGTCAGCAAACACTTGTGACCATATTTGCTGTACATTTCTGGAGCTGTCCAACTGAATGTCCACAAAAACAGTTCTTAACCCAACGAATTGGTCCTATTCCTAAAGGGACTCAATATGGCTTACATTTCGGCAAACAACACACATAAGGTGAAGTGTCTTTCTCAAGAATAGTACAGGTATATTTACTTATTTTAGGTTTACCATTTCATATTTATTTGTGTTCTAGTTTTACCCCAAATTGTATTGATGCCATTTTATATCCTGGTTTGGGAGGGGTGTGGGGCACATGTGGGATTGTTTTGAATGCACTGTAAAGCACTTCATGTATGTATGCTAAATACTTTATAAAAGGGCTGCTCATTATTTTAGTGATTTATGGATTTTCACAATTACATACAAATTCCCACTCACCAACCTAGATTCTAATTAAACCCATTACCAAAGATTGACATATAGGGAGAAATCAAGTTGATTTACTATGAGGATACATTTGTTATTCACTTGCAGCAGTGTTTTCTAAAAATCCCACCCTCAAACACAAAGTGTAGCTATAGCTGCCGCCCCAGAGCAATAAAGCTTTATGGCTCACATTATCAGGCTTTACTGCATCAACATTAGAGCGGAGAAGGATCAGATAATACAGTGGTCATGACCCACGGGGACATTGTCGACTTAAACAGTTCTGTGAGAGAGTGGAGAAAGGCCAGTCACAAGGTAATGAAAAAGTGTGCTGAAGTTACTAATGTGCAACTTCAGAGTGTCTTTGGCCTTACTACAACTTAATTCAATTAACATCAGTAATGACCAGTTCAGGATCAGTAAGCTTAGTAGCAACTAGAAAGAGGTAGTTTATTTTAACATCCGAATCAAGTTTTTACAATGAGTCTAAGAGTTTGTGGATCTTTTCTCCATTGAGTGGAATAAAGATAGATTTTAAGGTTTTACAGAAGTACTTCAGTGTTTGCACCAGAACAGTAAAGGGTACTTTGAGGCAGGAGCATAATTCAAATCAAGTTTTATGTTCTTATTTCAGACATCTGAGATTTGACCTATCGTAATTCAACCTGCGAGCCAATTGTCCCACGTAGTCCAGAACGTGCAACAGTTTTTGCTCCCACAATGAACGATTGACATGAGTGCATCCGAGGAACAGGTTTTAAGGAAGAATTCTGTATCTCGGAGCGGGGGCCCTTTGCAAAGCATTTGGACTTGAACTAGAACCAGTTTTAGCTCGGCATATTTTTGAACTAAAATATGGCTTTTAACTTTTGTAGTCAGAAAAAACAGGCCTAGAACTGGTTCTCCTCCTGATCCTCCTGGATCCAGCTCCACTGTTTATCTCGCGCCCGTCTGAGAAAGTCGGATCTCTCCTTCACTGTGGAACTCCTCCAGGTTTCAACTTTATCCTAAGGAGGTTTTGTAGTTTTTACTCGCTGAGAAGGAGGAACATCATGGGAGCTTGGAACATTTGTCTAAGGGCACAGGATGCTGGGACATTGCCAAGTCCCTATGAACATTGTTTAATCTGCTTTTTCACTGTCGCCTCTCGAGGCATCTGCTGTTGTGATTTTGGCCGTTACGTTACAAAAATAAATTGAATTTAATTCAATTGACAGTGCACAAAGGATTTACTCTCACATTTGTTTTAATTAATTTAGGGCAAATCTGCGGAGCTCCACCACAGTTAAATTATGTGTAGAATGAGCTTGTGGTTACGATGTCATGTGCTTCGGTGTTGGTTGTGTGTGTGTACTGTGTGCGTTGTTGGGGCTGTGCTGTTGCCATGTGTTTGTGTTATGAACCTCCTCTGGCTGTCATGAGTTTAAATTTGTTGCGTTGGCTCATGTTGTTTTGGCTGGTTGTGCATGGTGGACCAGGGTATCAAGATACTGGTTTAAATGTGTAAAGGTTTTACATTGTGTTGCCTGTGCCTGCTCTGACCTTATGATGATCAAACACAATGAAAACATAGGACAAGTGCTTTAGTCAAAAGTAACCAAAATGACGGCCTGTCTTTATTTTTCGTTTTACTGGTAAACTGTCTGTGGCTTGCAGTGCAGACGGTGGGCTCTAAAGGGCCTATACATTCATTAAAAAAAAAAACATTGAGAATATTGGGGCACTTCCACACAAATATACCACTAGCTGCCACTGATTTAGAGTTGAATTCATTTTTTTCATAGCATAATACCTACAGAAGTCATGATGAGATAATCTAATACAAGACTACGTTTAATCACACATAAGGGACCAAGGATCTTGTGTATACTGTATGTATATGTATATTGTGTAAGTATATGTATATGTAAACTGTGTATGCAAGATCACAATGTCTCATACCACAAAACAACTTTGTGAGCCTTTTATAATCACGTAAGGAAAAAATAGGTCTGTCAGACAAGAAGTAAATTTGGCATGGAAAAGCAATATCTACGAATCAACACACAATCATTTTGAAATACAAAAACTTGTGAAGCCAAGCATAGACTTAAAATGGTGTCATTTGAAATATACAAAAATCCAGAGCTGGCGCAGTTTGAAAATCAAAATGATCCTAATGTCTCTCAGTGTTGCCGTCCTGAGTCAGCTATGAATGAGTCACACTATGTGAGCATCCTCATCGCCCCACAAGCCCCACAAGCCCTGCGAATGGTCTCAACAGAGTTTAAGCAGAGAGCAAAAATCAAAAGTGTGAAAAAAGTGTGAAATGCAGTTTGGCTGTAAAAATATAGATATTTGTTTACTTTTCGCTAAACAGCATTTGTTCTTTAAAGGGCTGCAGTGGTCCAAAGTCACAGTTCATGTTCCAACACTTGTGTGGCAGCAGTATGGGAGAACCCTCTGACCAATCAGATTGATGTGAAGAACCCCTGACTGCCCACCACATTAATAGTATTTTATAATTAAATGACCATGTGTTTGCATTCAATTTCCTCAATGAAACCATACCTCTTCTTTTTAGGACTTTCTTGTCCCTGTAGGGAAATGTGTCCTCTACATTTGACCCAACCTTCAATGCTGCTGGGTAAAGGAGCAGGGGCCCCATCTCCAGATCCCATCTATGGCGCATGATTTTAGATGGTGGGGGAAAACCGAAGTGCCCAGAGGAAACCCATCCCACTCTGCCACCGTGCTGCCGTGGCACTGCTATTAGTTTGAGTAGCCTGGACCTGATAAAAACTCCGGGAACATATAAACATGAGTGGACTGAAAACAATTAACAAATGACTTAATGTGTTTGTAGTTATAATATGTACTCATGTTAAATTAAACCAAGGTTCCAGCTAATAATTTAAAGCATTTTGTAAGTATGGGACATGCCAACAAAGATGTATTTAAATCATTGTTTTGTTTTGTTTTGTTTGTTTGTTTGTTTTTAACTTTGGGTTGTATGGAAATTTGCATCAAGGTGAACAGATTGAAGGATAATGTAATATTTTAAATATAATATTAAGAGTGGACAAAAACAGTATGCATTGCCATGTAGTTCTCCAGATGACCTTAAGGGGGAGATGTGTTCTTGTGAAATGCATTGTAAAAACCTCACAAATCTGCCCTCCAAGTGGCTTTTATTGCGACCATCTACGACCGCATTCTTCTTGGCTCTTTTCAGCTGCAAATAAGCATGGGCTGACTCTCTCACATGTCCTGAACAGTGGTGAAAGAACTCAGATTTACACCAATAATTTTTTAGAGTATGAAATCTGCTCTTTTTAAATATGACATGTCTAGCTCTATAAGCATGTTTATGTAAGTTACACAAACTACGGACCCCACCAAGGTGTATATAGGAACTACTGGTAAACAAGCTATTTACTCATTTTTTGCTCTCTTCACTTTTTCTCATATTTTTGTCTTCAAAAATGGATCGTCCATGGTGTAACCCCATATCACCGCTTATGATGAAATGTACATGTGTGGCAGTAGCACAGGTGATTTGAAAAATAAAACAGCCAAAAAACACCGGATGCATTTCTTTTGGGCACGTTTGATTTCCTGTTTGTCTCGACTGGTTTTGATAACTAGGCCTGCGGTGGACTGCGGTGAATATTCAATCCAACAGAAAGGATCCGGAGCGCCGCAGCACAGCCGCCGGCACCACCAAACTGCTGGAAAGACTGCAGCCACTGTACTGCAGCTGGACTGCATGTGGTGTGAGCCCGGGGTCATACATCTTGTGGTGCTTGGAAAGGGGGTAAAGAGAGAGACAGATCCAGTGCACAGTAGGGCTCATCTGTGTCAGTGTCAGGAACATACTTTAATAGTTTATTAATTGTAGCCCTGCCCTTACTAATGAACTGTTTGGTCACTGCTCTGCTCTGTGTACGTTAGTGATAGATTCGGATTCAGTGGGGACATTTCATACAGTGTAGGCCTATTTGCTGCTCATGGTTTTATTTCTAACAATTTATCGGACAGAGTTAAAAACAGTTTTCGGCTACATAACCTCTATGAAAGGAATGTTATTCACACTTCAGCTCAGATGCGAATGATGATAGGCATTTTCTCTGGAACCAGACTTACAATCTTGCGCGTGACTTACATACTTTTGTGCTAACTCGCGGTTACTAACTCGTGAGCACAAGACCCAAAATAATTGTTTTGTAGTGATTTATAATCTGAAAGAAATGTTACTTTACCTGCTGATTCTTTACCTGCTGATTCTGCCGACTGTACACCTGACTGGGCGACAGGTAGGCACTTAGAAAAGACACTTAACTGAAGACTTCAGAACTCAGTATCACTCTCGGTTCATTTGATAAGATAATGTTTTAGGGGTTACCTTTTGAGCATGACACTGTATCAAAAACCTATTGATAAGAACACTCTCCTTTTGGCTACTTTCAGACAGCCAGTTCCTCCGCCTCAGAAGTGTTTGCCATATGAAAGAAGACTTAATTAAACAGTCAGGAAAGATTAAATCTAAATTCTGTAAAAGAGGTTATGCTGAGTAATAGATAGAAGAGGCTTATACTGCGGCTCGATCCAAACCAAGAGACGAGTTCTTAAAATAAATAAATAAAATAAAACAAATAATAATTAATAACAAATAATTCTCAGCCATTTTCAAAAACCCTGGTACAGTGAGGGCAGGTCCTTGATGGTCAGAGGGACCAAAACGTCTTCATGAATTAATCAAGAGTGAGACAGTGTGCGGCAGTTTTTCTGAAGTCTTCTGCTAAGTACCTCTTCACCAGTTAAATCTGAGATGGCTGTACACAAGCAATTTGACTGTTTGATAAAGGATAGGCTGCCATGGTTACGGCTGCTGACAAGAGATGAATGAACCGCTTGGGGGTTCAGCTGCCTCCAGCAGATACTATTTCACAAATGTGTGGAGGATTTGAAGAGCTCATTTAGGGAAATGAGGAAATATTATGTTTTAACACTCATTGGCTTACTATAAAGAGAATATGGGTTATTTCAGCAAATTGGCTGTATTTCAGTCAGTATGTTTTGGCTTTTGAAAATAGAAGTAGTTGAAGACAACCTAAAGCTTAATCATAAAGCATCAATTTGATAGGTTTTTAATGTTCTTTATAAAAAAAATAGCATAAGCCTTTAAACATGCTCTTGAGTACCTTTGGTTTAGCATATCATGTTTTAGAACCAACACAATTAAAAAAAAATACATTTAAAAAAATAACATTTGAATCTGTGCTGTTTCCACTGGAGCTAACTGAAGTTTTACACCATCTACTGGCTGCAGAGGAAATGCACACATAATTAAAGATTAATTATGTGTCTCACTTCCAGGTCTCAGCACCCAGTTGTACTGATCGTGATTAGACGGCAGAAATTCACAGAACGAGTCTGGTGATGATTTACTTGCCGGCACGAGTGGCTAGCACTCTCCCCTCACAGCAAGAAGGTCGCAACTCCTGGGCCAGATCAAGCCTTTCTGTGCGTCCGGGTACTCCAGTTTCCCCCATCAACCTCAAAACATAAAATCCTCCAGCAAAGGTAATCCTGACCAAGCCAGGCACAAAGACTTGGAAATGGGTCCCCTGGCACTGCACTGCAGCAACCACTGCTCCTGAGGAGATGCCCCATTGGCATTGAGGGATGGGTCGAATGCAGAGGACAATTTTCCTTACAGGGACAATGAAGGCTAATCTACTCTACTGGATTTATAAACAGTGGAGAAGATCAAGAAAACAGTTATTGAGGCGTTTTTGGTGGACCATGATTCACCAAACTAGCATGAATTAAGCTTCTCCAGGTATGTTTTTGTTTTTAAAGATTTTTTGGCCCACAGGATTGATTAGACAGGACAGATGAGTGAAAAATGGGGGATAAAAGCTCAAAAAGCAAATTTTGCAGTATATGTGTCCTTTAAGTTAAATATAGCTCAGTCTGGGACAGTGAGTGAGGAGCCTGCTCATGTATAGTAAGCCCATGTGCAGCCACAGTTGACCACAATAAGTCACGTTACCTTGACTGACATGAGCATGACGTAAGGGAGCGATGTTCCTATATATAGAAACAATCCTTGTTGGGAGAGGTCACATTGCCTGGGTTTGAAAATGATCCACACAGGAAGTCTAATCTTTGACTTTTTCATTGGTCTCACAATGGCCCTTACTATGATGGCCCATATTGCATGGGAATAGCTCAGGAGAGTATAAAGTCTAGCTTCTCAAATCAGGACCTTCAGATTGGAACTAATGGAAGTTGAAACATCTACATTTCTAAAACATTATTCAGATGACGATACAATAGCATGCAGAGTACCGTACTTTTCAGACATTAAGCCGCTTTGAACTGCGGCCCATAAAATGGTGGGGTTAATTTATAGATTTTTTTCTGGCAAACTGCAACTGGGGGGCACTCTAGCAGGAAGTGGAAGCTTTGGTCACACTGTAGAAGAACACGTCAGTGGACAGTGGTCACTTTGTTTTGAGCTTCAAAACGCTGTGTGTTTCGTTACAATCAGACTCATATTCATGGAGAAATTATTCTAATGAGAGAGTGAATCTAGACGCGGTGAAACGCACATGCATAGATGGAGCGCGGACATGCGATCTACGGCGGTCTGAAGCATTGAAATGAGACTTCCTTGGCCAGACCTGACCATCTTTCTGTGTAAATATCATATCACAAATGTTACAATGTAACACTCACTCACTAAGCACAAGCTCAGGAGCAGATGAACCAGATGTGAAGACGCAGACACAGGTAAATCAGCTCACACAGAGTAATCAAGGACAGAGGGGACAGTAGGGACAGCTGTGATGTGTTTGCTGTTCGTCAAGCTTCAAAATGCTGTGTGTTTTATTACAATCCAAATCATTTTCACTGATAAATTAGTCTAATTATACCCCCGGTTCAAAAGACAACCAGCATGTGTAAATATCTCAATTTTTCTTTGTAAACTTTGTTGAAGTGGCTTTTATTCAGATGTACGGTATTTGCAGGGAGCCAAATGTAATAGCTTTTAAAGACTTTTTATGACCTTTAAAAAAAAAAAAAGAAGACTTCATCGCATTACCCTTGAAGTGTAGGAAATATTATTTAGAACTATTATTTTAACTAAATACAATGTAAGTAATCTCATTGTAAATATAGTATATTGGTAAAAAGACAGGTCTACAGGTTGATAGTAACATCATGGTTTTTGGTAGCTTTTGACACCAGTCTTTTGAACTAAACCTAATTTGCCACGTCTATTCATCCATGGATCTAATGTCACACAGCTGTGCAGAGTTCTATGGAGCCAACGGAGCATCGCGAGTGGGGAGCGAACAACACACACAAGTGTATTAAGCACATTTGTACTTTAACTACATTTGTCTAAATATAGAGGAATATGGCAATGTTATGGCAGGAAAAGTAAGGTCAGAAAGCTTAAAGTAATAAATTGAATATAAATGAAAACAACAACAACAACAACAACAACAACAACAACCAGGATTGAAGACCAAGGACTCTTGGTCTTCACTCAGATTCACTCAGATTACCAGTTTTCTCCTTAACTGGCTCCCCAACTACATTCTAATCTTTTAATATTAGAGTAGCGACTGATAAATGATAAATGATTTCAAACTATAGGCTATAAAAAAAAATAATGATTTGATGAATGAATGTGGAGGGGACATACAAGAAGAAGAAATCTAGCTTTGTAGAAGGAGAATTTTTGTAATATATCAAATTTGAAATATGTTTATTACTCTTTTTGAGTCGACAGGGCTGCGCTATTTTTCCAACCACTATAACACAAAAACAGGTAAAAACAACTTGGGTGAGCAAAGAAGGGAAGAGCGAAGGCTACCGTACATGCTTGTAGTATTCTGCTTGTGTGCGCAAATATGCCAAGTACTTGCCTATCCTTCTGATTCTTACTGCAGTGTTAGGATGTCATTTCAAAGTAAAACAAGACATGTGTAGTACCTGTTCTCTCTTTTCACCAGCAGAAAGCATGTGGAAATGCTTTTAAGGGCTGCTAGCAGTTTCAAAAAAAAGTGGTTAACCTATCAAGCCCTTGTCTGCTTTCTCAAACAAATCCTTGCCAAAGAAAAGTACATATAAATTGCATATTTTGTCAGCCTGTATATGGTCTACATGGCTACGTGAAAATAAGACATTAAAAACTATAAAGAAAATGTCCAACACCCAAATGAATAGTAAAAGCAACATGTGATGGCAGAAATCATCAGCAGATTTAACAGCATAAACACATTTTTCAGATAAAATGGCACATTCTGACACACAAGTTCTAAGGAAACGTTTTCAAATAATTTATATTACATTTTGACTGATAAAAAGCTAGTTTCAAATGAAATATGTAATTTGGAAACGCACCAGAGTATTTATATTTTGCTACTTTTATGGGTATTGTACAAGCTCTGATGTTCACAGACTTCCATTTATGATAAAAGAGAGTTAATTGTCTGTTTAACAAATTGCACTCATCCATGCATGGGTGTTTTCTAATTGTTTGCGGTATGACAATAGTGTTAATGCTCACATTAGCAAAGTATGAGATCCACATGAGAAAACAGCAAAAGTAATATATTATTTTTTATATAAAAGTTTTTCCATTTTGTAACTGTTTTCTTGCACTCTTTGACTGCTTAATAAGTGCTAAACACATTATTGTGGTAGGATAGAATTCAACTAGTTGTTAGCTATTTAATGATACATTGCCTGTCCAAAAAAAGTTGTGACCAAAAAAAAATGGTCACATGCTGTAATATTTGGTAGGACCGCCTTTAGCTTTGATTACAGCACACATTCAAGCTTCGGCAAGAAGATTTATTTCCATCCAGTGTTGCATTGTTTTTCACCAGTTGATCTTGTGTTGATGATGTGAGAGTGACCGCTGCACAAAGCCTTCTCTAGCTCTTCCCAAACACTCTCACTGCCGTTCAGATCTGTTGTAGATTAGTATCTGCTTCTGATTAGATGTTTCTCTGCTCGATGCCAATGATTTGACCCTTCTCAAACACAGTGACATCTTTTCCATGACCACGGGATTTGTCTTTCCACATGGTTGTTTCACTGCATCAATTGGGTTTAAATGCCGTGTTGCAGCTGAAAGATCATCACATGCTGCAGTTCTCCAGTAGGAGGAGAGGACCTACTGTATTTGCTTATTTGAATCCAAGTGGCCACTTTGTTTTGGACAGACAGTTAATATAGATGTTTTAGCTTCAGCATTTACCTTGGTTTTGCTTTTTGGAAATATATTGGCTTGTTGTTTGTACTGTTGTTATCTAATCTGGAATTGGTTTAGCTGACTTTATAACAGATTTTTCTGAGGGGGCCATATCGCCTACCTGGTAATTTCCCAACATCACAGTTCCTGTCCTTTTGGAGGCATTTCCAAATGTTTCAGTTTAGTTTATTTCATTTGAGCAACATATTAGTTTAATTATACTATAATATTACAGTTTAAACATATGTACTCCCATCCCTGGGTTGTTATCCGACCAACATTGTGCATTTTATTGGCAGCACAGACTGTTGCATGGTGGGTAAAGGTCAGACAAGACACCACACATATGCACTTTGTGTCTGCCAGTTGTCAAGGTGAGATACAACAAGAGACTGAAACAAATCATTAGCACCAATCAGAGGGAGAAGATCGAGGAGGCAAAAGATCACAAAGTCTTTTCTTTTTCAAAGGGAAATCCATGAATCATTTTTGCATCTCCATAGAGAGTTCTCTCTTTTGAGCTATTTGCAATTTCACATGCATTTGTATTGCAATGTGAGTGGACGTTGCCACTTTAGATATAGATGTGAATGGTGGATTCTTGAGGAAAAGAGCGTCAGTGGCAGGGGACCAGTGAGGAGAGGAAAATGGAAAAAGACACAATTATGTTCTGTGCCTCATTTTAATGAAGTGCAAAAGTAATTCCCTTGGAAGGCTGTGCTAATTGCCCAAACAGTATTATTATGTGACAATCATGCTTAAAACAAAAATGTTGAATGCAATTGTGGGGGATTTAAAACAAGCAGAAAATATATTTTTGTGCAAGACGTCTGACAATTTGAGATAATGACAATATGCTTTATTTTTATTTTTGGAATAGAGTGATGTCTCTTTTCATCTGTAACTGTGTCAGGGTGTCAAGCTCCCCCCTCTGTCTCCTTGTCAAAATAACAAGCAATTATCCAGGGCATGTTTGCTGGTGTCGACATCAGAGCAGAACACAATTTGCTGTACAATGTAATCTGCAGCTCACTCAGCGCCGATCTGGACTTCAGCACCACTATCTGAGTTTCAGACACTCACAGAGCATTTTCATCTTTAAACATTTAAACTACACCGTTGTGGATAAAGTGGCTATGTTTCTCATTAAAATTGGATCACAGTGTCATGGCATTTTAATGCATGTGGACAAATCCCACTTCAAAGAGAACGGATATTAAAACCCTTTGGATTCACATGAAACACTTTCTGATGTAAAGTCTAATCAGAAGTCATTAAGTGAGAATATATTTGACTTCACTGTGAGTCAAATATGACCAAACCAAGCGTGCAAGGTGCAACTAACAAACTTATGAGAAATGATGTACAGACGTAGCGACCAACAAAGAATGGACTTGAACTCTATGCATTGAAAATGTATTAAACCTACAGTTTGTTTTTGTTTTACAATAACATTTTCGGAATTTTTTCATAAAACCGGCACATTTTTTGTACATTTTGCAGAACTACTCACTTTTGTCCAAACAGTTCAAAATGTTTGAAGAATCTAATTTAGAACGTATGTTAGCTGATATGTGGCTCAGACTGACCACGTGTCCTGCTGCCTGATGGTCAGTGGAGAGTCCTCTGTGTGTGAAGAACACTCCTTATAAACAGTTGATGGTGTCTGTTCCTCACTTCATGATTTTGATGATTATTGTATCTTAAAACACGATAAATGTTACCAAAACAAGTGGAAGAAGTGGTGGCCGAACAGAGGTTTCCCATCAAAACCATGATCCATGTAGAGGCACTGAGAGATAAAAGGGTCCCTGTGAAGTCAGATGAAATGGCATGAAAAACGGCTTTTGTGTGGATGAAGTGGATACACACTGTTATGAGTTTATTATGAGTGAGCTGAGAGACAGACTGAAGAACATACAAGGGCACATGAAGAAGAGGGGAAGGATATTGGACAAAACACAATGAGAAGTTCATGACTATAAGCGTGACAAATTAATTTCAAACAGTGCGTATATCAAAATCTTCAGTAAAAGAAGAAGAATGGAAATATTGTTTACATTTTGTGAAAGTACATTTTCAATTTGATGATAACTTTTTGGGTAATTGTAAGATTATTTTTACATATAACATATAATTGTTTAAACTCATAGGAGATACTAAGTACAGTACAAGTCCCATTCATCACAATGCACGACTGTTCTAAAACTACAAACATAACCACGCTACATTGCCTGCTCTGTTTGAATGAATAAGTACAGATTTTGTAGTAGTACTAGATCTTAATTGACATATATACATACATACATACATACATACATACATACACACACACACACACACACACACACACACACACACACACACACACACACACACACACACACACACACACACACACACACACACACACACACACACACACACACACACACACACATACATACATACATACATACACACACACACACACACATACACATACACATACGCACGCACACACACACACACACACACACACACACACACACACACATACATACATACATACATCTGTATCTACTGCGTTGTATCAATGAAATTTCCCCATGTGTGGACAATAAAGGATTATCTTATCTTATACATACACACACACACACACACACACACACACACACACACATACATACATACATACATACACACTTACACACACACACACACACACACACACATACACACACACACACACACACACACACACATACACATACACATACACACACACACATACATACATACATACACATACACTTACACACACACACACACACACACACACACACACACACACACACATACACACTTACACACACACACACACACACACATACACACACACACACACACACACACACACACACATACACACACACACACACACACACACACACACACACATACACATACACATACACATACACATACACACACACACACACACATACATACATACATACATACATGTCTTCTCTGTCAGCAGTAATAGCAAAAGGTTCAACCGCAAAAACACGATTGTTGTCATTTAAAAGCACTTTAAGCCATAAAAGTTATATGGTAGGTTTGTGCAGCCCATCCTTAATAATGGTCAACGATTGTGGATAATACGTTTAGATATTTATTTTAAAGAAGCGTATCTCTCAGAGTTACACATTATTACATGATCAAATCCATGAACATGAACCTAACCCACAGGATGATTAGAACATGTGTGAAGGAAACAAAACAGTATTGGGTAGTGTAGATTAGAATCTTGCCGCTAAAGTGTATCTAATGTAAAATGAGAGGGGTACTTTTTGGTTCTTAGATGATTTACTTATTGAAAAAATACAAAATTAGAATAATATATATTTTTTTTTACCATGAAATAAAATGCTGGGTTTCATTCAACAGAGGATCACACACTGGCCTATATAACAGTTATAACAGTTAGCTGCAGACAAAGTGTCTGAGAATATCAGCTGAGCACTCAAAAAAATAAAAAAGCAGAAGCAGCAGGGTCAAAGCCATCCGTTTTCTGAGAGGCAGGTTCGCTGACCACACAACACCCAACTTTACTGAGGATGTCAAAAAAGTGCTACAACATTTTATTTATTACACACTGTCACATTACATATAACATTTCACACCACGTTCATTAAAATGTTAAGCATTTTCGTTTTAGAGCTCTGCTCCTGTTGAAGCTTGACATTAATTTTTCACTAGGGATCAGGTGGCCTACTTACTGCTGAATCACGCACTCTCATGTAATGCTTAAAGATCCTCCCAAGGCTAGAGTCGCACAAGGAGACAAGCTTGAAAAACACAAACAGCAATCACTCATTTTTAGTTCAAAAGGAAAATTACATCGACCAACTTTAAGTGTTTACGTCTATTAACACATTAACACAAACACAGAAAGATGAAAGAAAATGGAAATACAAGAGTAAATCAAATGGACAACATATCTCCATGGCATACGTCCAGGAGGGTTTTTCTGTAGGACACAAGTGACAAAAACAACAGAAAAATATGTAAATGATCTGAAAGCAGTCTAGTCATGGTAATCCAACGACAACAAAAGGTTTCCCATTTTCCAGTGTGGGACTTGTCTTTTGGGAGTGTGTCTGCATGCCAACACTCCCCTGCTGTCGAGCGAAGTGGCATTTCATCTGAAGGACAGTTCCTCTGACAGGTGATAATAGAAGTGAGTGTTCTCCACTGTTTAATTCCAGTCTGTCCGAATTGAAAAAAAGAACATAGACACACATTAAATGCAAGTGTTTCCCACGTTGTGACAAAGTGAAATAAGCTTGGAAGACACAGTAATGAAGAAATTGCATGTTTAATGGTAGGATAATTAGGTGCATTGAGTTGGATAATGACTTACTGTATGTTGTGGTGGAGTTGTGCATCACGTCTAAATTACACAAACTGCCCATGTAGTAAATGCATGTTGCTGTAATTGGTTTTCTGTGATGCACTAAAATAAAATGGTGACCAAACACACACTGATAGATCCAGCACGGTCTTGAAATTTAACCCAATTTTCTCCATTTCTTGTTGGGCAAGAATTCTGACCATGTAACTACAGTCAATATGTGACATAACTCCATAGGGTTAAAATCATCTAATTGATTAATAACCTACTGATTAATTCATGAATATAGCAAGACAAATATAATATATACATTGTGGAATGCTATGTTACACTGTAACGCTAAAGCATTTTTTTCTTTGAGCATTTTGCATGGCAACTCATAACAAGCCACAATGCCACCTTTTTGAAATGTCAGGTCAAAGGTTTCAAAAAGAAGTTGATGCTTTGACTTGAAATATGCTGGTGTCAGTCAAACCCACATGTCGTCTGAATAAAGAAGATAGAGGAAGAAAACATACAAAGAAAATTAAAAAAGTATTTGTTCAATTATGTAAACAAATATATGTTTAATGTTGACATGCTTTCATAGAACAGAGCATAAGAATTGTCCCATGGCAGATATAACAGCTCGTCTCTTCCATTATAAGTGTGCCAGGTCCCGGCAGATTATCATCCTTGAGAAGTTATACACCACCATAGTACAGTATTCAACAAATCTGACACAAGAATCATCAAGAGACAGGCACAAACGGCCCTATATATACGGAAATTCCATCATTATGGTTGAGGAAAACATGTATAAGATGAATAAGCAAATACTAATAAAAAAAACAAAAAAAACATTTGTTTCACTGTCACTGCTACGTTCTCTTGCCTGGCACTTCTCCAATACTTTACAAAGATGTGAGTCTGGACATACATATCCCAGAGTTCAGATGGGCATGACTGACAGGTGGATCAGCCAATCAGGGACACGCATGGCCATATCAAAACAAATATGGCGGCCTACAAGGAAAACAAAAAGGAAAACTGAATTAAGATTTGATTTAAAAAGCAAGAATATTACATCAGAAACATAAAGACACATACTCATGAATAATTATTCTTGTGTTTGCATAAGGAATGTTATAATATGGGAATCAATGCATTTATGTTTCCATTTTGATAAATTTGATATTTTTATTAATCTCTGGTAACACTTTTCAGTCCCCTGGACCAGAGTGGAGGTCCACTAGTTTTACGACGTTGCAAGGTTCTTTGCCCTGCTGTAAATTCTGACGCTGGGGGACTGAGGCTGGCAGAAAGCCTGTCTTCGACAACCAGTTTAATGGTCCAGCAGGTTCATCACCTACACTGATCCATCTTATTGCTTCTTTCTGTGCTCCTTCTCCATCCTTTTTTAAACTCTGTCTATCATAAGTCATCTCAGATTTTATGTCTTAAAGGCACCGTGGTGGAACAACCAACTAACCTCTTGTGCAAGTGTGTGGATCACTCTGCCATGCTTTCACCTTTACCTCAACATTTTAACTCTGATGGCTGCCATATTTCAAGAGTTCTGAATCTTATAATGGAAGGAAGATTATTTTAAGAAAATTCAAATTTACTTTTCAGCAGTTAACAAAAAATAAACTAGGTATTACCTTGTTATTTCTCTGTTTGAAATCAGTAAAATAATGTACAGGGTCTTTAAATATGAACGAGAGATACACATTTGCTCTGTGCACCTGAGAGTTCCTGTGTTTTCACTCAAATTCACGTGTGTGTGAGTTGCATGTTTCCATTGGCTCACTTTGTTGCGTGACATAAGTGAATCGTACTGGGCTGAGTGGAAGCTTCAAGATCACGCTGGCCCGCTTTTCGGCTCCCGGATATAAATGGAAAACCAAATGGCAAACGCTGACTTGATCTTGTGATAAACCACCACATTTCCAATGATAGCTTTATTTGTGGATCAATTGTTGAGTCCATCCATCCATCCATTTTCTACCGCTTGTTCCCTTTCGGGGTCGCGGGTGACTGGAGCCTATCCCAGTGACTTCGGATTGTTGAGTTTGTTATTTAAAAAAAAAAATCCCTTCTCACCCTCCACAGATCTCGTCCCCTTTTTAAGCTCGGGTCCTGTACCAGAGGCCCCTGGGAGCTTGAGGGTTCTGTGCAGTATCTTTGCTGTTCCTGCACTGCACTTCTCTGGACTGAGATGTCTGATGTTTTTCCTGGGATCTGCTCAAGCCATTCCTCCAGTTTGGGGGTCACTGCCCCAAGTGCTCTGATGACCACGGGCACCACTTTTGCCTTCACCTTCTACGCCTTCTCCAGCTCTTTTCTGAGCCCTTGGTATTTCTCCAGTTTCTCCTGTTTCTTTTTCCTGATGTTGCCATCACTTGGTGTTGCCGCGTCAACCACACGCTTTCCTCTGCTGTTTATCCAGCACCACAAGGTAGGTTCGCCACTACCATTCGGTCTGTCTGTATCTGGAAGTCCCAGAGGACCTTGGCTTGGTCGTTCTCCACCACCTTTGGAGGTGTTTCCCACTTTGCCCTTGGAGTCTCCAGTCTGTACTCTACACATATGTTTCTGTACACTATGCCAGCCATCTGGTTATGGCGCTCCATGTATGCTGTCAGCATTGAGAAGAAAAAGTATAATTCAGGTAGAATTTTGATTTTATTTATTAAGAAAATGAGTTATGTTTGGGTGACATCAGCTTCATGTTTACTGTTCTTAGAAACCTGCAAGCCAGGACCGCTGCAGAACGCTGAACTGGTTCTCCTCCTGAGTGAGTCCAGCTCCACTGTCTCGCGTCCGTCTGAGGGAGTCGGATCTCTCCTTCACTGTGGAACTCCCCCAGATTTCTACTTTTTCCCAAGGAAGTTTAGTAGTTTTTCCTGGCAGAGAATGAGAGTCTAAGGACAGAGGCGCTTGGAACATTTGTCTAAGGGCACGGGATGCTGGGACATTGCCAAGTCCCTATGAATATTGTGTAATCTGTTTTTCACTGTCGCCCTCTGAGACAACTGCTGTTGTGATTTTGGCCGTTACAAAAATAAATTGAATTGAATTGAAGTGAATGAATGCCATTAACAGAAGTGTTCCGAGACCCTCTGAAGTGAACCGTTCTGGCCATGGCCAGTCGAAATATGGCTTTAGTGTCATGCTAATAAAAAGTTCAGTTGGACATTTCATCCCATCCCTCTACTTCTAAAAGGGAATTTCCAAAACTATAACTATGTTTAAAAGTAAATCCTATTTAAAAAGCATGCTACAAATGGAACAACTCTCCATTTGCACATGTCAGAAAGGCCACTTTTGTAGAGTCCTGGCACTACTCCGCAGGCTGCCAGAGCCCACTCTATCCATCTGTCTGTTCACTCCACGCTTTGATAGAATTCTTTCCTCTCTATCATCAGCATCATCTTTGTCTTTGTCCCGGTCCCCTTCATTCCAGTGAAGGGGGACATTCCATCCCCAGCAGCAGTGACAAAAGGCACGTTGTTGAAAAAGGCCACTTGAACAGCAGCAAGCATTGTTGAATTTTACAGTGGCTCTCCACACTCCTGAAATCAGATGGCAATAAAAGACGAGTGGGAAAAAACAGATCCCGACTGATATTTAAGGCAAACTTGGAATTGCTTCGTCTAGATCTTCTTTTTATTAAGATTAACAAGCTGACATTTTCACAAAGGTTAACTTTATGAAACGCCTAATATGTTCTAATTTCAACCTTGATAAGTAATTCTGAATGGGCCGATGAAAACAACCTATGAGAGGAGAACCCACAATGGTAAGGTAGAAAATATACATGCAGTTTGTATGTGTGTGCCCTTTCATCTCAAAATACAACATTCAGGCTACTCCTCAAAAGACTCAAAATCAGACCCAAAGGGAAAAGGCATGGGAAATGTTTTGCCCAAGAACAGCAACAATAACAGAACTCAGCCAGTGGGCAAACAGAACAGCTGCTGCTCCAGCTAGGGCCTTCCAGGGTTCTACTCAACACGTATTTATGCTGAATAGGAGTGTTACTTTCCAGGTCAAGTATTCTGCCATTTATTACTTAGCTGTACCCAAAAAACAATGAATAAATATTCCAAATATTCCATGTCCAAAGCTCTCCATCTTCACACAGAAAGCTAACTGACCTTGCTTGTTAGGATAGTGAAAGATATGGCGAGAGAAAATGGCTTAGTTATATACTACAGATCATCCAGAGACACCATATGGCCTTTAGATACAGTATTTAGTAAACCTGCTCTAAATAAGCTCCTATTCATTCACTGTGTGTCCGTGTGTGGAGCGGGTGAAAAGGAACAACATGCCAGAGGTGTGTAGGCGCTGTTTGTTTTGGGATTAATGATTATCCATATAAATTACCGGCATCTGTTTGGACGTGTCAGTGTTTAAGTATGCAACCTCATGCCTCTCTAAGAAGAGTGTGTGTGTGTGTGTGTGTGTGTGTGTGTGTGTGTATTTATGCATCATCGAGGGAACCAATCATGACCTCATTTCCGTCTGAAATATATGCAGACCCATTGCTGCCACATAAACCTCCAAATAAAGCTCGTAAACCACGGCACAAGGCTTGTTACCTTCAAATATAGACACTCTTTCCCAACACACCCACATAGACATAAAAGGGGAATGAAGCATCAAGAGACACGTTTACTTCTCCCAGACCATGTCTGCTGGGCGATGCCATACCGAGCAGACGGACTGGACTGGTGACATGTGCATGGCTCAGGTGTGATGTTTGTTTAAGTGTGCAACAGTTTAACATTTTGTGTTTCAGTTTTTTGTTTCAGTTTTTATTTTGGGTATTCAGATTTTTTTTGTTTTTTTTGTTTTGTAAGACCACGCGCACAAAAAATAATTATAGATTTTATAAGCTTACTATATGTACTATTATTATATATAAGTATTTTTTGTGCATAACTTAAATAAAGGTAATTGTTTTTAGAACATAACACGCACCCAGTAATCTTAGATCATTTAATAAATGGAATAAATAAAAAATATAGGATTTTCATGGTGCCTTTTTTATAAGCCTCATATGCATTACCTTTTTTATTTTCCCTGTCCAGATTTGAGTCAGCTGAATGCCTTGAGGGCAGCGTCACAGGATCACACCTGGTCAGGTGCACCCGTCCCTCCATCACAGCACTCATCAGTCGTGACCACAATATCCAGAGCATTGTATGATACAGGCCTTAGGCTACCACAGACTGTAGATCGTGTACCCTCTACAATGTAGTCAATGGAGAAAAAACATCGTCGGCTCTACCTCCTGAGAAGACTCAGGTTTTTGGAGTGACAGGGCCACTCCTGAAGACCTTCTACGACTCTGTGGTGCATCAGCCCTCCTGTACGGTGTGGCCTGCTGGAGCAGCAGCATCACAGAGAGGGAGAGGAGGAGGCTGGACAAAGTCATCAAGAAGTCCAGCTCCGTCCTGGGCTGTGCTCTGGACTCGGTGCAGGAGGTGGGGGACAGGAGGGTCCTGGCTAGATTCACATCTATGCTGGACCATGAGTCTCACCCCCTGCAGGACACTCTGTCCGCTCTGGAGAGCAGCTTCAGTGAGAGACTGATCCATCCTCGCTGTGTGAAGGAAAGGTTTCGCAGGTCTTTCCTTCCTGCTGCTGTCAGACTTTATAACAAACACTGCTAGCCCTGAATATGTGCAATACTACCATGTGCAATACCATCATATTCATGTGCAATACTGAATCAACCATGTGCAATACCTGTAAAAAAGAGTGTTCCATTTTGTTTTTTTATACGGTTTACTTACCTGCTAATAGTATTACCTAGTCTTGTGCTAGCTATTTTTACTTTATTTTATTTTTATTTTAGTCTATTATCATTATTTTATTATTATCATCTGATTGTTATCTTTATTTTTATTTATCTATTTTATTTTATTTTATTTCCCCCCCCTCCATTCCCTATTAAGATAGGAGAGGAGCTTTGTTAATAAGAGTTTTTTGTTTTGTTCATAAGAGTTCTATTAAGAGTGTGTTTTGAAACTTCCTATAATCTGTCCTTTCCTCCTGTTTCTACTGCGTTGTAACAACGAAATTTCCCCTTGTGTGGATATTAAAGGATTATCTTATCTTATCTTATCTTTGACACAAACATGCTCTTTCTTTATTGAATTTAGATACATCATACCAGGTCATCAAAATAGGTGCTTCAAATTTAAGACCAAGCCCCATTTTTTGTCAAATTTAAGAAGTAAGACTTTTTAAGACCCCATGGGAACCCTGTAATATTGAAGACAAATTGTGAAGGAAGATCGAGGAATATTTGTTTGTCATGAAGAATGTTGTCATTGCATGGAGAAGCTGGGAAGCACAGGTGCAATGTAAACATTAGTCTAAAACATTGTACATACAACAAGCATAAGAACTTGGATGAATTTGAGAAACACCTGAGTCAGAGCTTCAAAACTGCAGCTTTTTTGGGATGTTCTCGGTCTGAGGAGGTCAGGATCTTTCAATGATGAAACAAAGAGTGATCCATTTCAACAGGCAATATTGCTCAAATCATGTGACAATAGGTTAGGATTGACAGATGTCACAAAATGAGTTACATGTGATTTATGTTGGTGGACTTCTAAACATCAAAATGTATTTTAACTTTGCCCATGTGGACTAATGGACGACAGCACAGTTTGGTTAAACACTTACACACCCTCTGCCCTTTTATTATTCTTGGTCAATGGAGTGATTATGTGTGTAGTGAGACGACTTGCCAAGAAGTCACAGAAGTCTTAGCAGTGTTACAAATCGTAAGATGTTAATAGAAGAAATGGCCCTGCTGTTTGCTGCAATTGCCTCTCATCATTTCTCATTCATTTTCCGCTCTCCAGGATGTGACACGACTTGAAGATATTCCTTACAGCAGCTGCTCTGTTCATTTCTATGCATGACCAAATTACTCTGAACTTCAACAGTATTTATATGTTTTAAATATAAAACATATAAACTATGTTTTATGAAAATACTTTTAAAAATACTTAAATGAAGTGTGCTCCACAATGAGAATCAATATTTTCAGCAAAACCTTATGGAAAGATTCTGCCTGACATTAATAAAGGACATAGCAATTTAGATACATTTAAAGAGGACATCATTTGCTAAATCAAATTGAGTTTTAACCTTACAATTGTTTTCCTCATCATAATACTTACATTGTGATTAGTTAATGCATGTTTGAGTGATCCTTTGTGCTCAGAAAAGTCCTTTTTACTTACTCTCCATCTCCACTCACATCTCTGCACTTATAGTTGAGATTATTCGAACAATTCAGAGTGATGGATGCAGGGTTCAAAAATGCCACGTAGCCAAAAACAAATGTGTAAAATTGTTTGTCGTTGAAATGTCATTATATGAAGAGGCAGGACTTAGTTCTCAGTTCTGCAGTTTTTGACAAGAAGTTAGTGGATATGTTTCTATTACCAAGCCATTTTAGATCATTATTGTAGTTTGCAATGAATAACATTTGAAATAATGATCGACTTATACTATAGTTCAATTCTAACTAACTGAAAAAAGTGCATAATTTGTCTCCTTTACATGTTTCATTGATAAATATGAATCATCCTTACAGTATCATTTCTGTAATGTACTCACTTATAGTTGTAAATACTTTAGGTTCACTGGAAGGCTTCTTATATGGCAGAGGAACAAATTAGGCCAGTCAACCTTAATCACATAAAGTCATAAATCGAGTCGCCAAATTAATCTCTTTACATTTGGATTTTTTGTTTACCAAGTTTAAATTTAACCAGTACACTAACATTGAAATCAACATTGGCCCCTTTCTAGATTTACAATAACAATAGTGATTTATTTCCAGTTATCTTTTTAAAACAGTGCTAGAAAGTTACAATTTCCATTCAGGGTCATGTAATAATATGGCATGAAAGAAAATAAATCTACTTGATCTTTATGAAACCTGACCACAAACACCAGAAGTATTACAATCTCTGTTTACACAAGTAATAGCTTTTCAGTTAGTAAAGCACTCAAGCTTAAAAACTCAATTTGCCACTTGAGGGTATCCAAGTGTTTAAAGGGCAGTGTGTGATTCTAGTCATTTTAAAAGTAAAAGTATAAGTAAGGCTGGATGAGTGTTTTCAGAGAAGTACTTTCAGAATTGCAGGTTATTTTCGAAAACAGGTTAATGCCAAGTTTAGGAAGTGAGTGCAGTTCTGCCGTCGGATCAGATTCAGATTTCAGATTCCACATAATTCACAATGTAATGTTTACTAATTGCCTAAATAAACCAAACCAAGAAATCAGTAAGTCTTTATCAATGATTATCAATGTACAGTAGAGTAAAATACAATTTAAAATATACGGTATGTGCCAAGTACAGAGCACCCTCATACTTCCAGACAACACAACATGATGAACGATAATTAACATCGATAAATGAAAATTCATAATATCGTTTTGGCGGGATCTAAAATGTCAAAACATATGCAGATGGACAATAAACACATTTAATACACAATATGCAGTGACGTGTGATCGGAGACATCTGTGGAGTGGAATGGCTGAAACTACACTTCAGCTTCAAACCAACGTACATTCATATTTATATGTCTGTTATGTCTTTATAATTATAGTTATGATGTTGTTGTTGTTACATAATACCCTTGAGCACAAAATATAAATACATATATTTTCATCCAATCTATTTCTTCCAATCAAGAACTGTTTTCAATACAGTCTGCTGCAGGTCTTACATACATACGAGGACATGATGGATGTGAGTGTGCCGTGAAATGAATTAGAAACATATTCAGGTCCAACACATGGGATGATAAATTGCACACCGTTTATTCAATGAAAATCCAATGAGTTATAATCCTATGCATTATAATTCACACTACAAGGCCAAGAAAAGTCCATGAAATTATCATTGTGATATGACCATATAGTTGTCTTCTCCCCGTGGTAAAAGACAAACACAGTAAAAGAACCTATAGCACAGACAAAAAAAGTAAAGTGTGCTGTTTTGTTTAATATGTTACAAATTCCGCTACTTTGTCTTTTCTAGCCAAGCCAAACAGCTTGACATAGCGGCACAAAACCAAGCAAGGCCATCATGGAAAGCATCATATCGGGTAAAAACAAAACATATATTAATTACGTTTGTCTCTGATCTTACATAGGATTAGTTTGCCGGGACATTGAAAGCTTGTGTTTGTCTAAAAAGTCTCAGATACACAGAGTGCTAAATATTATTTCAGCTCGCTCTGAATTTCTTAAATTCTTACACATTTATTTAACATCAAAATGCTCTGAAAGTGACCCCCAGATGGGCTGTTCTCTGGTGCAAATCAAAGATTAGTGATAATTAAACCCTCTCAAAAGCAAACTGTTATTCATTCTCTTCTCAAAGTAGATTTCAAAGGGAGGATTCTGGGCTGATGGGAACAACACGGTGGTAAATAGTGTTCAATTATCCCAGTGTTGTGCTGAGAATCATTGTGTATGTTTGGATGGGTTTGCAGCAATGAGCATCAAATGGGACAATCATCTTTGAAGGGATTGTTTCCAAAGCTACATCACCATAAGCTGCAACATTTTAAGATGTAAAATGATTTTCAAAAGTACCTGATTTTTATTTTTTTGAAATGTGAAAACAGAACTAGTTATTTTTTAAAAACTTTACAGCAGTCCACATGTATTGCCTAATGCATTCTCAGCATTGTAAATATTTATCGCAATCACTACTTTTCAATCCACAGAGTCAGAGTTTTGCGGTAAAGCTAACAAAAAAGTGGTACATGTTCAAAAATCAGGTACAGAGCCTTTCATAGTTGGTAACATTGTCATCTTGTTCAATTTTACATTTTAGAGTTAAACATTACTTTGTTCATGCATAATATTATTTTAAAGTAGTTTTGCCTTCTTTGCCTTCTGGTGCTCATACTGATATGGTCCTGCAATAGGATTGGTTGGCCACTGGTTCACACCGTTTTTTTCAACACACATTTTCTTCTGTGCACAGAATCTCTTTTCGACTTTCTTTCTGAACATTAGTTTTAACACAAACAGATCTTTCCATATGAGGCATGTCAGGGTGTGCTAACTTTTGCTGTAGCTGTTAAAACCAAATCGGACGAACACCACCTGGGCATTAATGGGCCCAGGACCATCTTACAAACATTAAAAGAAAGGTGCACAGATTTGTTGTTGACAGAGGCAAATAGACATTTTTTACACAGAATATGATTTATTTCTAAATCGGTTTCTTCCAAGTTCCATAATAAAAAAAATAGGTCTCATTGAGATTGCACATTCATTGTTGTCCATAAATACAATTACATTTATTTTGAGCATTATCCATCAATTCATCCTTAAAATAGTCACAAGAGTCAAGACAGGTCACTCATTCCTTCCCCCATTACCTAAAATTTTAAGATTTTGTTTTTAGCAGATAAAATGGGCCTAAAATGCTGCTTTCTTTTCACCTACCGCTGAGAAACGTCTGCTTCGCACCCTTGACGGGCAGAAAACGTGGCTAGTTCAGCCGGCTACAGACACATTGGGACCCCAGCTTCCAAAACTACCAGCCGCACAATCCAGGAGTAACCCACAGCGCACTGTGTCGTGGGGCGTGAGCCTCTCCACTGCACTAGAGTAAAACATACATTAGTGGCTGTAGAAGTAAATTATTGAAGTAGAAAAGGCAGAAAATACCTGACGACAGGAGGATGGGGCCTCAACAACAGCCCAATTGGGGGTGGAAGTGGGAGTAGCAGAGAAAGAAGTGGAAGAGGCGTGTTCTTATACTGAGTGGAGCGACACCTGCTCGCCAATTTGATTAAAAAACTATCCACACCATCACATATGTAAATAAAACATGTCTTGGCCAACGGCTATTTGAAAGCAAAGAAACTCAGATAAGGTATCAAAGCTGTCTTAGGGGTCGTTTCATAAAAAAAAGAATCCATACATAGACATAAGTATGAATACAGTACGGGAGACTCTTTGTGATGAGGAAAAGAATTGTATTGATCTCTGACCATCACTGGTAGGCCTTGGGCTGAGTGTATTCCAGACCTACTTATATCACATACAACCACGAAACTGGCAGATCACAGTCGGATTCATCAACAAAACATGACCCTGCGAGCGAGTCGATTTCAAATAAATCATACATCAAAAGCGTAAAATTGGTTTGAGAGAACAAGGAGTTCTGGATGGTTTTCAGTGATTGGTACAAATGAGAAGTGAGGGAAAAGAGGTTGAGCAGAAATGGAAGAGATTTAAGAGTACAAGCGGCATCTATGAAGCGGAGTGAAGAGCAAGAATGAAGGAGAGCCGAGAGGGGAACAGGTTACCATCAAGCGTATTGGCTCACGAGCTGAATGCAGATCTCAAAGCTGCATTGCCCGGAGTCAATTTCCCTCCTTGTCTCTTTGAATTGGCTCTAACAAGGTGCTGGACGGGCAAATAAGATGGAACACTTCACCATGGAAAATTACAGCAAACGGCAACAAATCTAATATTCGTTTCACAGCGCTAGTCTCATTTCAGGCGCACAATCAATAGGCAAAGTCTATACTCCGCTGACTGTACACCGTACTTGTGGTCAGGTGTCACATGCTAATCATATGCAAATAATACAAAGAAGAGATAATGAGAAAGCAATTATAAACCTTGTGTAACGGTGGAAATGCAGAGATAGGTTTGTCCGAGCAAACTAAAGTTTGTCACGTTCTTGTGGCACAGTGGACAGTGTCAATGACTCTCAATGTGAAATTTGACAAATTAAATTTATTTAAAGCTCTAGTGGATATTTATGAATGATAAAAATAGAACATTAAACAATTGCTTTTAGGAAGGCCAATATAAACTTACCAAACACACACACACACACACACACACACACACACACTTCTAACTTGTTGTTTATTGATGATATACTAGTTAGAGTATATTGATGAGAAAATAGTAATAGGCTACAGTACTTTCTCTATGTATGTATTTTTTTAATAACTTTTCATACTATTACTCACTACATTATAAAGTACTAGTCACTAAAGTTTGTTAAACGCAATATAGAGATCACAAACATCAACAGAATATTTCAAGTACAAAGTTAGAATTGGTGTTAATATTAAAACTTGGCATGAAACAATGTTTTTCAGTCATGTTATTTCAAGCTAACATGGACGACAACAGTGTCAGATGCATCAATGCCCGTCGCTGAATCTGATTCGGTTTCGCCCGATGCACAGCCACTGTTATATCTCGGTGTGAGGGATGTTGGCAGTGTCAGCCATGCTGTCATTTTTGACGACATAATTGGAAAAAGTCTTCAAGAGTACATTTTTGTGAGCTGCCAACTAACCCCAAGCCCGGCTGCCCCATTAGAGCTCACCGCAACAGCCTAAGTTTGGATTTTGTATTATAATTTTTTTATTTTTTTTAACATTTTTGCTATAAAAGCATTTGTAACCGAATAAAAGATTGATCAGTTTAATGCCTTTGTGTGGCACATTCCAGGCAAAGCAATAACATCCTCATAGAGACAATCAGATGTTGAAATAACTAGAAAAGCTACATATGCACCTTTACTAGTGCTTCTTCCATAATAATACATAAATATGATATAACCTGCAGGCTTATCTATGAAGTACTGAATAGCCCATCAAAGTTTTGACTTTCAAAAGTGATGCCAAATAAATGTAAATGGAAGCATCTGGGTCTGCTCCTTGAAGCAAAATGAATAATGCTGTTAATGAATAGTAAAAAGGGTACTTAATTTGGTCTTGGACTATAACACTAATGAGCATGCTATTATATTCTCTCCAAAACTGATGGATGGTCTGTCTGTAGCCGTGACTGTCAAAACTCTGACAAAACGAGGCAGAAGATGGAGTGCAAAGAGAGCACTATCTAAGGCAAATGTTATTGTAGTGGAGGAGGACGGAGGCCACATAAAGATGGTTAGGGAGAGAAAGTGGTGAGACAGGAGAGGGCAGCCGTAAAACACTAGCCGGCTTTAGACTAAGAAAGGATAGGAGAGGTACAGCTGGGGACAAATTGATGGATAGACGAATTGGAGAGCAAATGAATGTGTGCAAGCGGGACGGCGGAGAAGAAGGGAGGTTACGTAAGGTGAAAGACAGATGAGCGATGAGGAGTGTAGTTAAGGCCGGTAGCCTATAGGGTAGAAGGAAAATTATAAATGTGAACTTAGATCAAACACTGTTACAATCAGTGTTAAATATTCATAAAGTGATTTGCATAGATCAGCAAATAAACAGAACGCACAGTCAGACTTTGTTCATTTTAATAGTTAATATATTTATTTTTAGAAGGGGAAAGTGCACATTGATTAAGTGGTAGACAGAAAACAGGACATGTAACAGACAACACTCATTTAAGGTCAGTGAAAATACAATATATTCAAGTGTGTAAAATGAGTACATGCTGAAAGCACACTCTATTCACAAAGGGAAACCTGATGTAAACAAGTAGGAAGAGACTCTTTGCATGGCTTTGAAATAATGCAAAAACACGTTATGTCAAAAAAAAAAAAAAAAAATTATAATAATAATAATAATTTAGCATTTGAAAGTAAAAGTGACCCAGTATGTATTGCCTATAATTAACCAACTTTAAATGCAAGGAATATAAAATACACACAATTATAATTACCTTGGTTCACATAAGCCCATTGCTCAAACGGTTCTCACTGAGCCCTTTCTTGCTCGGAGCCGTGTGCTATAGCACTTTTCCCCACATGACACTTCTGCTGAACATACATCTCTGCTCGTGTGGCCATTCCTGCCTGTCGATGCCTGATCCCGTCAGATCTCAGAAGCTAAGTCAGTACTTAGATGAGAGAACAAGAGACACCAGGTGCCACAACGGAGCTTCTAGACCAAACTGTTGTTGTGTCCTTAGGCAAGACACTGCACCCAAATTGCCTAGTGTGAATATAGAGTGAGTAATTGTTGAAGGTCCGAGGCGCTGATGGGGCTGATGAGGCTGCCTCGCTTCAGTCAGTCGGCCCCAGGTACAATTGCAGTTTAGCACCACTGAGTGAGGAGTGATTGAATAAGGCCTTGTGTACACTGACTCCAGTGTGGGCGCGGTTCTGGACCCACACGGGCCACTTGCAGATTGCATGTTACTCCAACTCCAGTCCACTGAGGTCTTTGATGAACCCCACACAAATTCACATGGTTTCATGCGAGAACACTCGTCAAATGACTGGAAAGCCGCATCAGACCGCTGTGGTCTCCAGCAGAGACAGACTTCTTGCTAATTCTGTCATTTTGTATAATTGACAAAGTTTATACACACTTGTAAGAGGCTTTTGAGGCCTCCTTTTGTTGGAGCTTTGTGTTGTATCTGGTTGTGAGGGCTCATTAGTTTATGAGGCTTCACATGTGATGTTCACATCACAACAAAGTACGTACTCGTGCCACGCAGCCTGCAGCAGACGCTCTAGTCAGTGAACAAAGGGTGTGGTAATCTGACCTTTTAACAATAGGCTCGGTCGAGATAAGCTAGACCTGCACAGATCTGATTGGTGTCGATCAAGGTTGATTTGAACACAGTGCACACCAGTTAAATTTGTGTCTGACTTAATCCCAAATTGCTCTGATGTCATGAGTATGTAACGGGATGGATGACACGAAGCAGCTGGAGCAGTCGCCCCTTGATTGTCAGGAGCAACTGCAGCAGCTGCTTGGCCAAATGAACGCGAGACATGCACTTTCACAGAGACTTTGCATGTTTTGAGGCAGACCGTACTGGTTTTGGCTCGTGTCCAGATTAACTACAGGTGTTTTTCTATAACCTCAATCGACCCTTCAGCTCTTGCAGATAATAAAGGTCAGGCACAATTTTAACTACTGTGACAGCAGAGGGTGGGTTACACAGGCAAGGCATTCAAAAGACCACTACCGGTGGGACATTTGAGTGACCATCCAGTTACTATGACAACAGACAAACAATCACAATCAAAAAAGACATTAGTGAAAACATTTGTGTTGTTTTCCAGAAGTCACTGTTTCATTTAACAGATTTAAAAGTATTTCCTCAGTTCTGTGGGGACCAAATTCAAAATGTACAGCACAGACTGAAAAAGGAGACTGTCCATAGTCTTTGTAAATTACATTTTGCATTGATTTTATTAGTATGACTGACCCTGTCCAACCTGATCTGTATTTTATTTATTTGAACTGTCCACCAAAACTGACTTTAATCCACATAAATTAAAACCAACTACGCTGTGAAAAACGGCACAGTGTCCAATGTGTACAAATGAAAGCCAGGATATTGTGACCATACAATAATGTCAACTTTTTACATGCACACATTTTCTATTTTAAATGTCATCATTGAATTGCCCTTAGATATTGCTAGATATTGCTCTCCTATTTGAAGGGGTCCTAAAAGTATAACACATATAAAATACATATAGCAAACACAAAACATTAGACAAAACATGTACACTGGAGCAGACAAACAGACGAGGAACAGGACAGTTGTACTTTGCTGGTAGCAACCAGGAGAGTATCGGTGTAAATACTGCTTCTCAAGGTTAGTAGATACTGCAAATGGAAGTGAAAATGTATAAAGATTTTAAACTGACAAAGAAAAAGAAATGAATTGGTTAAAACTTCAGATTACTGCAAATGAAAGTTGAGAGTTGATGACAGATTAAGTAAAATTGAGCGAATAAAGGGAGGACAGACACATGAAAAGAAGAGAGAAAATGTCAAAAAGATGAATGAGTGTGACATGGCATGATGGATTAATGGAAATGTGAGGTGAGGGAGACCAGGGGGACAGGTAGGACAAGGACACGCAGGATATTACTGTGCCCATGTTCTCTGCACTCACAAACCTCATCCACTTGCACTTACAAAACAAAAGATGTCTGTAAAATTGTTGACCTTTTAACTGGATTTCCACATTAATACAGGCGCTGGGCGAGCCATTGAACGCTGTGGCAGTGGCTTTTGAAAGGAGCAGCTTGAGACATTGGCTGGGTGCGTGTGTTCAATATGTGCCCGCATGGCTGACCTTTTCCTAATGGCCAGTGCCACTCATGCTGCCGCGGCACTGATTCAGTTATTGTGGCGTGACTCAAAGTTCAGGCGCTAAAAGGAATGCTCAGAGCAACACATAAAAAGTATATATTTATGTACATCATTTTTTTTCAGTTTGTGCTTGTGATTCTTTTGGGTTTATGACGGTGTGTTTCAGCTGTTTTGTTCGCTAAAGCCTCACAGGAGACACTCACATGATTCAAAAATGTTTTCCCTTGGCTTCTTTCCCACAACTGCAACTTGGCTGTCACCAATGTAAGACAGGAGTGTTTCAATGTATCTGCTTTACATGTTCTGACCAAAATAAATAGTTTCTTGATAGTTTAAAATAGTAGACAGAATTGATCTTCACCAAAGAAAGCTTTGGTATGATTGTGAGGACATTTTTGTAAGCAAATAAAAAGTCACAAACTGGCCTTTCTCTTCCTGAAAAATCCCATAGCACATTATCCTTCTGTCACACATGCTGCGGTGAAAGTGTGTAAAGAGCATCACTGTTCAGAAACCGTGCATATTCATGTTCAAGAGAACATATTCTCTTTTTCTTACATTTTGAAAAGTGTTTGTTGAATTTTGAATACATGTTTTATGTTATGGTGACTGAATTACTGGATGTCTTCTGAATAAGTCTTGTTTAGTAATCAATACGTGGCCCCTGTCAGGAAACCAGGGACATTCTCGCAGTTAAGTCAAGTAAAGTTGTAAAGTAGTTAAGTAACATTATATTTTTCTCCTTTTTAAAGTAAAGTTATACTTTATTAATCCCTCATTAGGAAATTACTTTCTGCACTGGACTCATCAGGAGCAGTGAGCTGCTACCCGGAGCCCCATTTTGTGCTCCGTCTTGGTCAGGACTACTTTAGCTGGAGGATTTGACTAATTGTTTGGATTGTTGGGGGAAACCAGTGCAACTCGCCCAGACACAGGAAGGAAACACATGAATGAAAATGGTCTAAAATCAGGGCTGCGCGTGATTTCATAAAAAGACGTACTGTTCTTGGGTTCATGATTACTTCTGTGATCTTTCAGCTTTATTGCTCAGTGACAGGATAAAGCTCCATAGATATCTGTTCCAGTGACATCTGTCAGTTCAGGATGGTCCATAGGGAAACTGCAGCAATGAATATTTCCAGTCTTCTTCTTTTCATAATCTTTACAAAGACATACGAGGGCGGGTAAAGATATGTATGGAAACTAAACAAGGTGGAAAGGTTTTGCACCATAATAATAGTACTGCAACTATAAAGCTCGCGGTTGAGTGTCACAAAACATTATTAGCTTAATTAGCATTGATTGGCTAAAATTAGCATTAGCCAAAAATATACTTTTTTAAATGTAAGCAAAAGAGCTGCGGAAAACCCCAATAAACTGCGTGGTCACTACTGGTAAATACATCTATCACACTATAGTATAGGATATATATTTGAATGAAGTTTAGAATTTAGCATCTTAAAATCGATATTGTTTAACATTAGGCTAACTGGAAATTCTATGGTGTGACGACACATATATTTCTGTGCACAATGGCAATTAGCAAACACAGGGGGTCCTAACTATAGCTGGGGAGCCAAAAGCAGCCTGGGGACCAGCTTTTGTTCACCCTGGCCTCCTTATAGGTGGTATTTTTTACTGCAAATCTATAAAGACCCTCGCTCCCCTTGCGACCGCAGGGTATGAGCCACCACAAAGAGCACATCCAACCACCGCCGCCAATTTGTGTCACGTGTGTCTCAAATGCGGAAGACATCTCTCAAATATTTTCAGAACATTCAGAACAAAATATATAACTTCATTTACCTGAGATTTACAGATTTTAGTGCGTCGCTTGTTGAGTCGGCAGAAGTCCGCAACGTTTCTCAGTCTGTGTTATTTTTATTCTTTCCTCGTAATCCATCATGTTTGTTTGGACACGAACGGACAATGTGTTTGTCTGATTGGTTAATCCGGCTGTCAATCACTCCCTTTGGAAATCGGCGCGACTGGGTTGGATCCCAGACCCTCAGGTTTTGTAAAGTAGACTGTCAAAACGTGTTGGGAATGGCTGGTCAGGCAACCATTTTAACAGAAAACAGCTATATTTGCATATCATTGCGTTAAACTTGAAAATCTTTTCAAAAGGTCTACTAGCTTTTTCCAATGAAAAAATGTTTAAGAAATGAGAATTTTTTTTTTATTTTACAAAAATGTCTATTTTGTTTCACTCTGTCCACACCTGAAGCTTCAAACTGATGACATTGCATTGCTCATGGGTTTTGTGTATTGTGGCCAAAAAGTGTTTTTGATGAAAACTGTAGAAGACCCAAATGTACGGTGAGGTGCACTTTTGTTGGTTTGGCCGACTTCCTGTAGGATTTATGGCGGGGTCATAATATAATTTTTTACATGTCCATACATGGCCTATTTTAGTGAGTGAGCGTTATATTTTTATTGCAATTTTTGGGGCCCCAGTTTAATACATTTTTGAGGTGGCGCTACTGAGCCGTCTTTTAATATTTTTTCACAAGGTCTTCACTCAAAATTAGAGTTCACTAAGTTCTATTTTTTTATATCACTCACAGGCATATGTGATTTCCCGGCCCCCGAATAAAATTTTAATAAGTCCTTTGCCGGGACAATTCTCGTCCTTCAGCTCGGGCCTAATAACAAAGATCGAATCTCAAGCCTTTTTAAAGGTATGGGACATCTGTGCTTTAACATGTAGTCACTGGTCACTGCTTCCTGCCCATAACTAAATTATTTAAGTGATTTTTAAGTATCTATTAATTATAGTGCAACTTGGTTGCGATAGAGATATGAAAAGAGCGTCAAAGTAGTGACGTTAACAGCTAGCCTTGTGCCTTTGTGCACAGAGCCAATCTGGAGCTCTATAAGCGATACAATATTGTATAATGTACCTTCATACTATGTGGGAGACTTTCATTAAATGGCTTTCTACTCTTTAGTTTGAACCTAGATTAGTCAGCAGTCCATCATTTCTCCGCTTGGTTGGACATTGGGATGATTGTTGATAAATAGTGTAAGGTACAGAGAGATCCAAGAAAAAGTTCTTCTTCAGCAAGGTCAGTAACCATGGTGACAGTGATGAAGGGAGAGTATCATCATAATTTATTTCAGTGACAGATAAATTCCATCATTTTGACACAGTATGTTACAATGTGTGCCACTTCCACTGTACCTTATGTTCCATCTTTGTATGACATTTATGGGTAAAAATATATGTTTTGTGCTTAATACCATGACCCTTGACAGAACAAGCCAAATAAAGTTACAACACATATTGCTTTTTATCCCTCCAACTTCCACCTCAATACAAGTTAAACATTTCAAATGCAGCACAAAATTATTCAAAATCTTCTTTCAAGACAGTCCAATGATCCCCCACAGTGTGACAGACAGCCAATCAGAAGCACTAACAGGAAAGACTGTCTGCAGGAAAGGCACAGGGAGCACTGCGGGAGACGCACATCCAAATCAGACATCTAACTACTCACACAGTCTAACTTATACATAGCTGTCTCCTCTCATTCCACACAAAGGTATACCCCACCTTAAAAAGCAGCAGGTAGATTGGGGAATTGAAAGTCGATCTTGGAAAAGGTCCAGAAATGTTGTTTTACTTGCATATACCACCTCAACATTGCCAGTGCATTGGAAAAGAGCCGCTGACAGGCACTTGTACTTGGGCCAATACAGCAAACCGACAGCTGGGAAATTGTCTCAGTAATGTAATGGCCCCACGCCTCTTATAGTTTGGAACCTGACATTTCAAACTAACTGTGTATGTTCAGCTCAGTTTATCACAACTCAAGCCACACACGAATTGATGCAGCATGTCCCGAGTAAATGAGTTTTTGACATCTGTCTGTATCAAATATAGAAGGTCTGAAGTTGCGTAGCAGGGATGTGGACTGGAAAATGTTGCAGTAAAGTACACATTCCTGGGAAAGCTGGGTCGATAACGGGAGGAGGGAACAGGGCTATTTTCAGCAGCTGCCAGTGATGCCACGCGTCAGCTATGTGACACGAGCCAAACTGCAGGTAGCAAGTGACAAGCAGTTGATGTAGCCCCATAAACCAAAGTATAAAGGAAGTATACGTTGATGGAGCATGAGGATTGTTGTTGACAGTTTTGTATACAATTTTCATTTAGGCCTCCTTTATGAAAGTCGTGGCATAGATACGTGGAGGTCACATTTTGTCTAGTTTAATAACGACGGCTTATGCAATGTAATCTAGCAAGTAACTCGTTTTGGGGGCGCATGCATGATTTATTTTGGGAGGTTACAGACAGTAAAAGTGGGTGCTCACACATACACATACTTGTTATTTTGATGTTTTCTCTCTGTTGCACCGCCATTCTGTCCCTGCGTACAGCCTCTTTTGCTCCTTCTAACACTCCCGTCTTACCTGACCTTCTCGGGGTCGGAGTCTCATTTAAGACGGTTTTCTCTTTTTTCTCTTGTGTGCTAACTTTCGCCCTTGTCTGTCTTCTAGGTCCAAAAAGACTGATATGTTTAGTGAATATGTTTATCATGGTTTTATTATTGCTTTATACGTTATGATTTCACACTTTGAGCATTGATGTGGATGAAACTATTTTATTATGAAGGAGGTGTATGTGACAAAAGTGAAAGATTGTCTCCTTGGAGATTTTATGTCATCAAACTTATATATGTTGCATTTATTGAAAAAACATGTTTTATTGCTGAAACTTCTTTGGAAAACATTGAATTTTACTGTGAGCAATGTTACCTTTCCACTGATCTTACCTGTAACTTAGCCACATGGCATTACCTGCTGATCTCATACTTTGAAACATTTTAGGCCATGTAATTTCTTGATTCACGTTAAACAAAAATGACAATGCTTCTCTTTAATTTGGATTAAACAGAGTTATGTGTGCAATGATGTAGTTCTCGATCTTTCTGTTTGTAAATAGCCCCTGCAGAAGCCAGACACAAAATATTACATATATCTTGTTTTGCCCATGGGACATAAACAAGAAAAAAAAAAAATATGAAAAAAAAATATTTAACAAATTGTGTATTAAGTGTGAAGCCATAAATATCACATGTATAGGCCTATACATCTGTTATAATAATGATAATAAATGTATCAGATATAATGAGAACCAAAATTCCTAATAGCAGCATGAGACATGGGCCCTGCGGGATATGGATGTGTATCAAGAATCGGCTCTCTCAAAAGAATAGAAGCTTATTTTGACAGACACGGCACTGTGTCTGGGGAATAAGACATGATCAAAATGGCATTCATAGCACAAGTGACAGCGTGTGAAACTAAAGAGGCACGCAGATAAACAAACGCAATCAAAATGTTTTTTCCAGATGTCGACCAAAGCAACACACAAGCCCCTCTCTATTCTCTCATTGAGTGTCTGCGTGATGTCACGCAGGCACTATATGTTCTTGTATTTCACGTATTTTTTATTATTATATTTTCCATGCCAGTTTCCACTCCTTAACGCTTCAACCTCATTACGATCGCTTTCACAGTAGTCCGTGTGCTATTACTTTTGACATTTGAACAACTTGTACTTTTTGCAGAATTGTTGAATTTGCAAAAGTATTAGTAGAGAGAGAGAGAGAGAGAGAGAGAGAGAGAGAGAGAGAGAGAGAGAGAGAGAGAGAGAGAGAGAGAGAGAGAGAGAGAGAGAGAGAGAGAGAGAGAGAGAGAGAGAGAGAGAGAGAGAGAGAGAGAGAGAGAGAGAGAGAGAGAGAGAGAGAGAGAGAGAGAGAGCTACAGAATCAGGGAAAACTAATAATACATCTCTGAAATAGAAACAAATCAGACTGGACTGTTGAAACAAGTGAACTCTCGCTGCAACAACTGAGAGGAAGAAAGACTATCTCAGTATAGCGTATGAATCAATGAAAAAACTATTTGATGATTTATGGACAGCCATGGCTTGTGTGAGTTTAGTCAGGTTTCTTTTGTTTCTTGTGTTACTATGTTTGCGTTATTTTTAATCAGATAGAAAATAACCGGTTATTTTCTTTTAACTTCTATTGTCTACTGCTGCCAAGAGTTTGGATCAGGCCCAAAAAAATCAGCCGACCCGGGCTCGGGAGCCGGCGCACGTACTGTCTGAACCCAACCCATTCCCTGCATGACCCCGGGCCCGCAACTCATAGAACTGGAGTTACATTAAGATAACTGAGTTGATTCCTTCCCTGCAGAGTTTTATTGGCAGAATAAGTGTGCCTGATGTGTTTTACCTGCGTATCTACCAGGTACCAGAAGCACTTTTCCCCCTCCGCTGCACCTCTCCCTCTCTCCTTTCTTCAGCTCTGTGGGAGGGCATCTGTGGCTCTCTCTCCTCCGCTTGATCACTTCTTGTTTATCAACCGCACACGTCACAATTTTGGCTATGTTACGTGTCTCAAAAGGAAAAGAACACAGTGGCTTCTGCGCTCATGCATGGCGCATACGCGGTGCATATGTGCACACATCTGCACTCTAAACTCGAGCCCACCTCAGCCTTGGGCTCAGCCCAAGAATCTAAACTCTACTGCTGCCATTGTCAGATGATTCTCATGTGTCACATGTTGGCTAGAGTGATCTGTTTTTGTCTACTGTTCCTCGCAGTTGGTGGAACTGACCCTGTCCCTGAAGGTCTTTGGACAGGTGATTTCCAGATGGAAAATTCCTTTGTCTTGATTCATTGCAAAGAAGAAGAGTCGTGGAATTTCTATAAAATCATCATACAGGAATTTTGTAAATACAAACATTGGATATTTAAATCTATTTTGCAACCATAGTTTTTCACTGTTGTTCTATCCACACTGTATTTTACATATATTTATTTAGTCAAATATCAAGCTATCTATGTATCTAATGGTGGGCTCCACTATGCATAGATAAAAGAGACACGCACATCCGTCCTAGAGAGGAGAGTGCAGGATCACACTGACATAGTCACAATTGAGAAAAAAGATGATCCGCACAACTATAACAGAGATAATAATAAGTGTCAAGACTGGCTTCAACTCGACCTTCATCTAAGTTTACGATTTAAAGTGGTGTTTGTTTTTAAGGCAAGGGTAAATGTAACGTGCACAGCAGTCACCCAAGGACAGAAGAGAACTTTGGCTTCAGTAAATTCAGAATTCCCTCACTGCCTTCCGTGCCACACTGGACCAGAGTGTATAAGACAAATAAGGACTAGTGCAAACACAGAATCCTTGGAGAGCCAGAAACAGAGTGTGTTAAAGCAAAATATAGAAAGGATGAGAAATGAAGCCTAAAGGACAACGCAGAATGATGAAAAATGACTCTGTGAGGATAGAAATACAAACAGCTCCATGGACAACCGTGTACAGCTATACATATAAAGAACTTGAGGAAAAAATAGATATTATGTATTTTGAGTAGCTGTGGGTATGGTGAGTGCTGCCCAATGGTTCAAAGTGCTTGTATAACTAGAATAATTTAAATGGATGGAAGGGCTCTAAAGTGATTGATGTGTTTCTACTGAATGGAAGTATGGGACGAATCTTCTTAAAGCCGTGTGTCCGTTATAAGAATATTTAAATTGTAAGCGTTTGTTTGTCTGTGATGAAAATGTTGTGTATCTTTGGTCAGAGTCATTGCTTGTGTGAACAATCACACAGTGTAAATGCATGTAATGTACAGTATGGGATTTAAATTCCCCACCATGTATAGTGTTACATCAAAAGCAGTCGAGACCGGTATTCACACCATGCCATGCTCTACGTTGTTCTGCCTATCATTTGGTTGATCTCCTCAGAGGCATAAACGCTTCAATAATTTTTTTGTTGACTCCTTTCCAACAAATAAGTTTGTTTTGTTGTTGGTCTATTTTTTATCTCTTATGGTCAATTCTCTTTCTGACTGTGAGCGCCCTCTGGGGTTTCAGTTCAATTTATTTCACTTTATGGTCATTTATCAGTGCACAGATTTTACATTATAAATGGTTGAAGGTTTAAATGGAGTGAACCATGTTGGAATGCACGGTTCTGTTCATGTGAGGGAGAAGAGAGAAGATTCTGGTCAGTTAGTACACACGCTGCTACTGCTGGATTATATTCACTACGGATAATCTGTTGAAGTCAAGTTTAAAAGGTCCCATATCATGACTTTTCAGAGCTTTTAACCTTCTTACGTTGCTATTTATGCCTCATATATGTGCCCAAAGTGTTTTTTTGATTGATTCCTGCAGTTTTTAGCAAGAGAACAGTCTATATCCTTTCCTCGGATCTGCAAATGGACGGGGGCTACTCACAAGGACGTGTCATAATCACGGACGTGCGCCACCATTCCGCCCTCCCCCTCTCCCTTCCCCGGCTCCACGCCGAGGGGGAAAGGGGGAGGGAGACTGTTGCTCTGCGTGTATACGGAAGAACCACCGCGGTTAGTTTCACGTTGCACAGGAGAGCCTGCTGCGCTAGAAATCATCAGAATTTTGTTGTGGAACTTACAACAAAGTTACATTTGAGTGCTGGCACAGCGCGAGAGCTGTACATACACCGTCTCCACGCTGAGACTACGTCACGGGTTGGGCGGGGGAGCCAGATTGCTCTTCGCAGGAGTGGGGGCGAATCTCAAACCAAGCCGTCTGCATTTCTGGGTTGTGAAAGGAGTCCAAGGTCTGGGTGATATTTCATAACTATTATGTTATGGGAGTTGCACAACACTTATTATTATCAAATATACCCTTAGGGTAGACTATGAAACGGTAAAAATAGCATGATATGGGATCTTTAAAATAATGCTTATTTGTGAAGAGTTTGGATCTGAGGTGGCCTGTCTGAGTGGTGAGTGTAAATGTGTTTCGTTCACTTTAGTTAGTCCTTAGCACAACACTGTAAATATTGCCTCTATTCTCTCATTGGCTACTGTAAAGTGATTATGGCTGTATTTGGAGAGGATGTTCTTCCTGCGGCAGCTGAGGAAAGCCAAGCTGCTGGCACAGACGATGATGCAATTCTACACGGCCATCATTGAGTCCTCCTCACCTCCTCCATGACCGTGGAGCCACAGCCAGGGACAAACAGAGACTACAGCGCACTGTGCGCTCTGCTGAGAAGGTGATCGGCTGCAGACTTCCATCTCTGCAGGACCTGTATCTCCAAGACTCTGGGATGAACAGGTCGGATCACAGCCGACCCTTCTCACCCTGGACACAGACTATTTGAGCCACTCCCCTCAGGCAGGAGGCCACTCCCCTCAGGCAGGAGGTTACGGTCCATCCGGACTAGAACCTCCCGCCACAAGAACAGTTTCTTTCCCTCTGCCTTTGGACTCATGAACACTTCTTATAAACACCTGTCACTTTAACTATAATTCACTCAACAACCACTCATTGCACTATTCACTTCTGACCTACATCTGTAAATTTAACTGTAACTTTGTGTACATACTAAGTCTAGTTTTATGTTATTAGTAAATTATTATTATTATTTTTTTTAATGCATGTCTTATTTGATATATTTTACTTTATCATTGTTCATAGTTGTATGTCGCACCGAATCACCAAAGCAAGTTCCTTGACTGGGCTGACGTTGTCATGTCAAGTCGTGAAAAGAGGCTTTAATAGTATGGGTCCCCCAAAATCAATATCGGACGGGCTTTAAATCTGAGTTTTTTGAGTAAACTTAATCACTTTAAACACTTAAACACTTTTGCCTAATACATGTTTTTATTTTGGACAATTTCACATTGTTTTACTTAAAATAGCGTGTGTGTGTGTGTGTGTGTGTGTGTGAAGGTGTGTGTAGGTGTAGGTGTGTGTGTGTGTGTGTAGGTGTAGGTGTGTGTGTGTGTGTGTGTGCGTGCACAGCACCAAAGATTGAAAAAGAGGAGCAGGCATGTGTTTTAGATGCCAGACATTTTGTTACTGCCCTGGGGTTTCATTTTTAAAGGTTGCATAAAATATGTTTTGTATTTGTCTTTTCACATAATATTTGTGATCTTTGAAAAGGCAAAGGAAAGACAGCAGTCTGACCTCACCAAGTCGAGACATGAGATTATGTTTTGTCTGTATGTATACTTACAGACAAATCAGAAATCCACATGCCGTTTTACAATTGAAGCCTTGGTCTATCCCTTTATGTGTTCCATTAAGGTGGAACAATTTGGACGCACCCACGTGTGACTGCTTACACCACTGCTCTGTGAGTCTTTGCCTTGTCCACTGTGGGGCTACATGGAAGAGGAAAAGAAGCTTACAACCCATTACTCACTCGCTAGCTCTGTTTACTCTCAACTAACAGGAAAAACAATATAAATGGCTTCCACAGCATCATAAATCGATGGATTAGCTAAACACATTATAAATCATGTAGCTTTGTTGGAGCAATGGACTCTTGGACTTGGATTCTTGCATAGATTTAATAACATGCCCCCAACAGGCGGAGGAGATCACTTTGCCGCAATCTAAATTAAGCCCTACTGGAGGTAATCACACCTCAGTCCTTTTTCACAGACACTAACACTAACCCCACCAAAGGCACGTCAAGGCTGTCTACTGGATCTGGATGCAAAATGTGGTTATTTTTATTCAACGTTTCATTGGCTATTTGAAGTTGATTGATTGCGCTGTATGAGCATTCGCTGATCTCTAGAGGTTGAAGGAAAGATCTGTTCTCCAGATTAAACATTGACATTGCACACTGCATAACAGGCACCAGAGGATATGATACGCACAACAGTCTTTAAAATAACCTAAAATATCCTACATACATACTACATATTTCCTTCAGCAATTCCCAATAAGGTCCTATGATTTTTTTCATAGCTTGACTTGGCCATCTTCTTTTGTCCATGGAGGTGTCATTGGTTAGCCTTGAATGTTATGCTGTATGGCACAACATTTCAAGCAGGGCGGTGACACCACCCTGGAGACAGACCCCGCCCCAGAAAAGTTACATTGTACACCTTTAAATTTTGCATTCAATACCACCCATGATTAAGTTTGAGAACAAAATTAACAATACTACCAACTCCAAAACAGAGTGTGTGAAAGCTAGCCACTCCACACAAGCGCGGTGCTCATTCAGCTACACTTATGAGCATCTAATTATGCAGAGAACACAGCTGTTTGGTGTGGTCCATCAGCTGTCAGCCATGAAGTGCCATTATGAGCCATCATTACAGCTGTCAAAGAGGAGGAGAGGCTCTCTTCTGATAAAGCACACCAGCTCCACAGTCCTGTATACAAGCAGAGAGGAACAAGAATGAAATAAATCAACTAGTGACCCTTCAAACAGCATATGTCGGGATAATTAGCCAGCCCAGATGCATCAGCAATTATTTTCATTGGGTGCTAAGGGACAGAATGAAACGCCATGACAAGAAAAAGGGTAAATGGAAATTCATGGAAATTTGTAAAAACAGATACATGGAAAGAAGCCTACTGATTGGGATAAACAACAAATTGTTGATTCCATAAAAAAAAAATCTAAGCCAGTTATGGTAATCAAGCACATAAAAATTAGCATGGACTCAAGAATCAAAAACATCACTTGACCCTTCAGATCTCAGAGCTTTGGAAGATGCATCAAAACCTAATTTAGGTTTTGAGTGGGAACTAAAGAGTGAAAAGGGGCAGGACTGCTCTGATCAGAGAGTGTTTTCAATGAAAACTTCACACTGAAGTTTAAATCTCTAAAGACATGCACACGGCCTAAAGTGAATGCATGTGAATACTAATGACCTGCCAAATGGTTTGTGAGAGCTAGTAACTAGATTTAAATACACAAAAATCACATACCCCATCTTTACGTCACAGTCGGCCATCAGACGTTTCACCACAAAAATATTACAAAATAAAATGGAAATAGGAAATAAAACATATAAACAATAAATCTGCCTTTTAATAACTTTCCCTGGAGTAAGAATATTGCATACCTTGGTCATTAGACACACACACACACACACACTGTAAATACACCACATCAACGCACACAGGAATAACATTAACTCTCTTAAAAATAAACTCTGACAATAACAAGGCAATTAAAAATAATAAGCAGGACCAATGAAACATGCAGTGGATGCGTGTAAAATCAGGTCTTATGTTATAGTCCATTGGTCGTTGTTACTGTGGACACAATGAAACCAAACAGGCCCTAACTCATAGACAGAGCCCCCATAAAGCTCAAGAGACCGTGGGTGCCCGTTGTGTCCTTGTGGAGCCCCATCTCTAGTGCAAGGACTAGCGCAGGTGGCAGCTCGGCTCTCTGACAGCTCCTTAATTAACGGCACACCATTTAGATTACAGTTTACAAGCGAAAGGTGACAGCTCACCCTCTTAACCTATTTCTGCTGCTGCTGTATATGTGTATCCACGGGAGACCACACAGACAGCCGGGCTCTCTGCTGTCACTCAGTTCAAGTCAGCACCTAAAGGAAACCACAGAAAAGTCAAATGAAGGATTGGATGATGAACGTTGCTTTTAATATAGTGAGGTCAGGAATTGTATGTAAGAGTGAAACACAATACATGCTGCTTTACATGCCAGCAGAGAAGAGAGTGGGCTGTAAAGACACAAGGTTACTCCATGATGCTCCAGTGACCCCAGCTCACAACTCTGACCTCTGGACTCTGGATGCTCCTCAGCTGCCTGAGGAACTCTGTCTTGTGTGGTCTAATGACTGTCTCACTGTCGCCCACGGAGGCAACAGCCATTGTGATTTTGGGCATTACAAAAATTGAATGAATTGAATTGTATATATGTATATAACTGTAATGTTGATTGTCCTCAAACATTTTATGCTTTCATTTCAGGTGATGATTCCTTCACATCTCAAACTAAATTGGCAACACTAGTTTATCTCCATAGTTTGCCCTTTTAAATGTCATTTATCTTGTCTCTACAAAAGAATTGAATGATCTGCAAAAAACATGTAAGCTCCTTACTTTGATTCTTAATGCAATGTTTTTTTCTGTGCCCTTGTACCATAACAAGGGTTAATTCTTTTTAACTTTAGCTTTTGCAACTGCACGACGCTAATGAACAGATTATGCAGTTCAATATACAATGGTGCACAGGCGAGTTCAGGGTATAATAATGACGGCTTGAGTAAGTTTTATCTGTATAATAATGGAATAAGGCATATTGTAGTATGTTGATGGGTCTTTTTCTTCTATTCAAGTTCAGTTTGTAAATATGTTGTTTTTCCTTGAATCCAAATGACAGATTCATGTGTCCCACTGGCAGAACAGGGCAGCCGCTAGTGCCTCGGCTAAACTATGTCCAGAATGCATTTTTTAGACCTAAATACCTTTCAGTCAAAACAGATTGAAGATGACATTTGCAGGGCAGCTGTGGCAGAAAAATATGTATTGGAAACTGATAACTAGTGCTGCTAGCATTGTTGTTGGTAGGATTTTAGAAGGGAAGCAACTGAAATTCAATCCAATTTATTTTTATGTCCAAAATCACAACAGCAGTCGCCATGAAAAGCGACAGTGAAATAGAGACGCATGATTAAACAATGTTCACAAGATATTAGCAAAGAGCTAAATATCCCAGAATCCCCTGTCCTTAGATCCTTCTTCTCGGCAAGCAAAAACTACGAAAACCCTTTGAGAAAGAAGAAACCTGAGGGAGGAACTAACTACGCCCCCATCCACACTGCAGCAAGAGTGAAGCAGGTGTTACAACATTTTAACGCTGCACAATGTGGTTTCCTGGACTGGTTAAAATAGCATAACTGCTCCGAGTTGTTAAATCCTTACTTATCTGCTTTAGCTTTGGGCTGCTGCCTCTTGACCAGGTTGTTGTTGTAAATAAGAGTGGATTCTTCTCAGTCAGCCTAAAAAACAACACAACTGAACAGTCTAATAATGCGCTCCAGGCGACTGGGAGGTCTTTTATTTCCCATGTGAATGTGAAAGTTCCGACTTCAGAGCGGTTAAGAATGATAAATATCTTGCTATAATTTTCAACACAGTTTCATAACCTTCAGTGATAAAGGTATGTTGCCAAGTGCCATATGACCATCATGATTTCAAAGACTTTGCAAAAGTTACATCCTTATTTGTGACATGTCCTTCGCCCAATTCCTGCTGTGAAAAGAAACAACAAACAGGATATGAGGTCACAGCATGATGCATATCGTGTTGCCAAATCCTCCATGGGTGGGCTCCTGGATAAAAAAGCTACAAATAAATCTCGCCCCGGTTGGTCATGTGTTGGGGAGTGGACTACCGTCTTTGCATGTGTTTGTTCATTGTGTGTGTCAAAGACGCTGGAATAGTGGTGCCTTTGAAGCCCCTAAATAAGTTTAAATTAGCTTGCCAAGCAAAAACTCCCATGTTATAACTATTATATATGCACAGAAGCATTGTCTGTCTCTGGCTTCCACGGTTATCAAAGCTGTTTGTGTCAGTCTTGTGCGTTCTCATTGCATTCATCAGTCTGGACATTATCAATAGCTTTATTGTCAAAGAAATATAAATATGACAATTGTAATGGGATTTATTTTTTCTTCTTTTGAGCAGCAGAGTAAGTCTGTGGTGTTTGTCTTGGGTCCGTGCCAACCATGCAGAAAGTGTGAGGTGAGAGTTTATATAATGCACACTTCTACACGCACAAGGTCGTTTCTTTGAGTAGTGCAACAAGGAAACTCCTCAGAGACCATTTGTTTGGTCAGCACCCGTAAACCCTTAAAGTCAAAGACATACCACTTATTTATTCAAGTCTGAAAACTTCCAAACAATGTATATGATGCCAAGTAAGTATGGAATGAACAGGATTAGGTCTTTTCCCCTCAATAGAAGCAATTGTGAGGTAACATTAGTTTATTCGTTCATTTATATATATATATTTCAACCACCCTTGGTCTGTGCTTAGCCGTAACCAACAACGATGTGCCTTTAAGTCCCTGCCTCTGCCCAAAAGAATCATCAATCTGCAGGGCATCATTTTATTGCTCCTGTCCTTGCTGGGTGATGTGGGCCACACCTGAGGGTCTGCGGCCTTCACATGAAGCAGAGTGGATAAATAATAGATGGACCATTGCACTTTAGGCTGCGAGAGGGGCGCGTGTGTGTGAGGCGCAGGGGTTATTCAGCATATTTATGTAGGTCACCCCTCACTGCCCTTTTGGAAAAGGAACACACCTATTTTAGTTTCAAAGGTTCTTTACCTGATCTTAAAACAGCAAGTAAATCAAAGAGGAAGCAAGGGAGTTTTGCCGCTACGCTAAAGTTACCAACAACTGTTTTTTGGAGAACAAAACCCTTTATAATTTGATGCAGACAGTGCACTGTAGACTCATTTTTTTACAATTGCCTATACTGGGTTAAGACATATTTCACTGTATTACATGAAAAAACTCAGCCCCTTAAAGAACCTGTACAGAATTGTGTCTTTGTGCTAGTCTGCTTTCTGGTCTTAATCTTAATTTTACTAATAGTAGCAATAATATCAGAAAGAATCATATTTGTAAAGTATACATAGAAACATGTTTTAGGAAAAATATACGGTTAAATAATGACAGCAGCATATTGTTACAGAAAATCATTGTTTGTGCAGCCACAGTTCTCATCCTGCAGTGTAACCAAGCAATAACACTCTTTTAAGCATGTGATGCTCCAACAAACTGCACCCCTGGATTGATCATGGGGGGTCGATATCAAAGCTAGCGGGAGAGACAACATTTACAGGATTACAAGATTGTTTTTGTGTGGCCATGCTGAATTTATTATCATAACCAATTCGTTCATAGAATCTGCACATAAAAACGTGGAAGAAAAGACAGCTTTGTACGACTGGGGGACGTGTGCCCTGCTGCGGGAAGATGTAGTTTACTCAAACGCTGATTCGGCAGCGCCAAATGGAATATCTCTACACAAGAATTTCACATCTAACCTAGTGTGAAGCGGTGTCACTAAAACTGTGAAACTAACAGAGGATAAGTATCACACTGACATGTTTAGCAAGCCACTAAATCGCAGTCGGCCATTTCTGACTGTTCCTCCTCTCACCACGCAATCGATTCTAAACAAATTGGTGAAGCTAAATATAAGTAAAGAACTAAAAAGGTATTAAGATATGCTCTCATAATTTCTTTTTCTTGTGGTAATCAGTCACAGTACTGAGGGCAGGAACAAACTTATATTACAATATTCTAAATCTTAGTCAAGAGTTTCGATCAGCATGCTTTGTTCATGCTACAATGTATTTTGCCAGAACAGGGCCATTTTCTGTTCTCTTATCCAATTTTCTATGTGTCATACAAGAGAGAGGAACAAGAAAACAAGTACTTTATATTTTTTTTAAATCGAAAAGGGCAAACCAATTTATAAAGCACTTCATACATACATTTACAGTGCATTACAAATGTTCCCACATCCCACATCCCACATCCCACCTAACAGCCCCACAACCGGCTCCTCAGAGGAAACACTGGAGATCCTGAACTGGATTTAAAAAATAACCTAAGACAAAATATATAGAATAAATATTATAATTTATAATATAAATCGGTGTAATCCCTCATTCATCCAGGAGAGTTTCATTGTAGAATAACATTCAGTTGCAGACATCTGGAATGACTCTTGGATGAGACTCAAAACGTTTCACAGTGTCCAGATGACTTTTTACAATATATAATATAGATATTAATCAGAAGCTAAACTAAAGGGGGGTTCTCTGTTCCAAACACCTTGTCGTGATTGTGTGTCACACTCATGCACAAACCACAAATCTGGGACTGAACTAACTGGACTCGACAGAACAAAACCAGGATTAGAACAAGACCAAACCTGCAATGGTCTGTTTTTCCGGGGATCTGCTGCAGCCACTGCTCCAAGAGCTCTGCTGACCACACCACCACTGTCACTTCTTCCATGTATACATCGTCTGAGACATTTACTTTCTCTCTCTCATTCTCTCTCTCTTACTCACTCTCTCTCTCTCTCTCTCTCTCTCTCTTACTCACTCTCTCTCTCTCTCTCTAACTCACTCACTCTCTCACTCTCTCTCTCTCTCTCTCACTCACTCTCACTCTCACACTCACTCACTCACTCTCTCACTCACTCTCTCTCTCTCTCTCTCTCTTTCACACACACATACACACTCTCTCACTCCCTCTCTCACTCACTCACTCACTCACTCACTCTCTCTCTCTCTCTCTTTCATACACACTCTCTCACTCCCTCACTCACTCACTCTCTCACTCCCTCTCTCTCTCACTCCCTCCCTCTCTCTCTCTCTCCCCCTCTCTCTCATAATAGCTATATAAAGCTATATATTATATAGCTTCATCTAAGCCTGCGATGGACTTGCTTATGAATAGTGCTTGCTTAAGGCTGACTCCTGTAGTGTTCTTGTGTGAATAGCAGTGGTTAAGGCTCTGGCTGGTGCTGCTGAATCTGGTCTGCGTGAAGCGGATGAATGGTTAATAGAGTTGGGATTAGGCCTCATTCAGCTCCACTGCCTCCAGGCTGTTCCTCTGTGCCCCACGACAGAGCCAGCATTTGGTTAATCCTACCTCCATTAAACACTGGTTGTGCTTCTCCAATGAAACAAAAGCAGTCTGCGAGAAAATAAATAAATATTTAGACGTCAGTTAGACATGTAGAAAAAGCATAGAGGCTTAGTTTCTTTATTATTTGCGATGTCCTTGGGCTACATTTTTTTCATTTGTTTGGGTCGCCAATATGCTGTAGCTCTTCTACAGTTCTTATTCATCTGTAGCATTGTTGTTTCTATAGATGACCTTGACTTGACCTTGGTCAACACAGAAAGAATGATTATATTATAAACTTTTATTATAAATGTTTAATTTGCATACGCAATTTGCCTCCATTCTATTACTTAATTATGTAGACCACTGTACTATTTTAACGCACCAACACAAACCAGAAATGTATTAATTTAAAAGTAATTAAACACTGGACACAGATAAATAAATATTTACTACAAAACAGTGACAGCAATAAAATGCTCGCACTATACGGATAAAACATCTGATGAAACTGGTTTCTAGGTTTTTCACATTCATCTTAACAAGACATTTGTTAAGATTGAATTGTTATTGACATTTAATAATGCTGTTGAGTACCTCTGGTCTGGCATCTCATGTTTTAGAACTTATTAATTTGTTCGCACTTTCTACTAGCAGCAGAGAAGGCTCAGAGAAGAGAGGACTCACACAAACAGGATTCATCAAACAGGTGTGAATGAAGCTAAATACAACTTCAGGTGTGTTTTTAACAAGTGTTGACAAGCTCATAAAAGCACATTTTGCGAGCCGGTAAAGATGCAATATGTAACAATTTTGGTGGCCACATGCTTTTATCCCTGGAGATGTTATTGCTTTAATGTATTTATTATTTATATTTATAGGAACCCATTGAGATTGAGACCTCTTTTACAAGGGTGACTTGGTCCACGGCATGGCATAAAACATACTTATGTATTTAATTATTTATTTTTCTTTTGCTCAAAAATACCATGAAAAAGACACGGTGTACTCTCATACACCGTGAGTGCACCTCTCCACAGAGCAGACCTGTAGGTTGGCTTGGTGGTGCCACCTGCTTGACTCCATGGAGATTGTTACCGGTAAGTGACATACTGTGGAACATTCTTGAAGGAAGCAGATTGCATACCCTCCACAAGAAGAATCGGTAAGAGAAGTAGTAGTAGAAGTAATAATGTCCCCAAAATATTTTCAGCAAGACCTCCAACACCTCCTACATACAGTAGAACGATTAGATGCGAACAGGGGCCAAGAGATATTCATTTGGGTAATTTTAGCTATGAAAAATATTTAGCATTTGAGTTTAAGACATAGTTTACAGATCCATTTGCTCTCTACTGCGAAAATAAAAAAACATTACGGTCACTCTATTTCACATGTCATGTTAGTGCTGCTGTTGATGGGATCTGGGGGATTTGAGTCATGAAACGTTCAATCAAAGTGTATATGCATTTTAAAGATCCTGTTCAAATGGGACTAGATATTTCCAGATATTTCATTTTACGGACGTAGTGTTTTTCAAGAAATGTATCGAGTAAGAGAGTAAACCTTCGCCTGTGATTAACAGTCTTCTTCAGTGTTCGCCTTCAATTGTAGCAATAATAATTTGTAGGACATCAAAAAGATACCACACACCCCCAGTCGTATGTGTAAAAAAGGGAATAATTGTAAAGATAACAATTACTTTTCTCAATCTTTGCAAAGTGCTTGCATTGCTCCAGTGGTCCTCATACCAGTGGTTGAGAAACCCAGTGACAAAGTCATTACACTTGGTGTATACGCGTCTGTTGCAGCATCCAGGTCTCGGCTTCATAGCTGTCTCTCAGCTTTGAATATTATGAAGCAGTGCTCTGAAAAATAGCCCCAAGACACTCCACAATGTACATTACACAGTGGCTCCTCTTTGAAATGGGAGCAGCTCAAGAGCGTGTGATGGGAATGCACAGTGGTTATTAATTCTCTGGGCTATCTGAGGAGTAGCGGGACTGTTTTGTGTCGCATACACCTGCTCAGTGCGTCTAACCTCCGGGGTAGAATATCTTCAGCCGGGTGGTCTGATGCTTAAAGAGGATCCCACAGTAGCCAGGAGCTTTCACTTCTGTTGCATTATATCCGTTCCACTCAGAATGCCCTTGAATGTCTCGCTCTCATTCTAACTGCTTTATAGGAGTGGACCACGGCAAGATCCTCGAACAAGGAGTATGGATTTTTCCTAAGAACTTCAGCGATCCATAATGCATTTTAACAACTTTTCTGTTCATCATTTCTGTTTTTCAAGCTTATCATGTTAACACTGATTAAATTCTGTTGCTTCGGGGACCAGTAAAAGCACTTTGAATAGACTGTGTAATTTGCATGGACATCAATTTCCTGTGTCTAATTCCTGGCATTGCTGTCATTTAGAGATACAGAATGATGTGTTTTATCTCTTTCTACTTTAGGCAGATAAAAAGGCAACAGTATAAAGTTTTAATCTCCATGTTTAGTTTAAAACATGCATCTGTCGATTCAATTTGTATAATGTCATTTCAGTAATTGAGATGGGCTGGCCTCCACTGCACTATATCACAGTAGTTTTCATGCTGAACTTAATTGATTGCTTCTCATTTGTTTGTTTGTTTGTTTGTTTGTGTACGGGAGAGGCTCGAAGTAGACGTCCTTCCATCAGCAGGAGGACCATCTATGCTTGCAGAGACGGGGCAAACGTACAAGCCTGTATCTATGCTGAACCATTTGTATGCTAAAATAATTCCATGAAGTTCTACCATGTGTTTGTTTGGGCTGTTCAAAAGAAAAGAAACAACAAGGAAGGCAAAATCAGGCACATGCATCACTGAACACATTGTTTGGCCCAAAATGAGATAGGAAATTAGACCCACTAAAGACTTCAAACAAAATGCCAGAGAGATGGCAGAGGCACAACAGATGTAGATATGGTTGGTGAGGAGACGGTTTGCTGTGTGGTCCTGTGCACCGCAGGTTGGTCTGCTCACTCTGTCACTTCTGGTTGTGTCTTATTAATGCAAGAGGACTGTGAGTTTCATACAGCACGCCCACAGGCTAAATAAGGTGACATCACCGCTTCGAATAAATGGGTTAAAAGAAGAATGTATTCAATTAAATTCCAGTTATTTTTATAACGCCCAAAATCACATCAGCAGTTGCTTCGAAGGGTGGCAGTGAAAGAGAAAAGCAGATGAAACAATACTCACAGGAAATTTGTGATTGGATAAATGTCCCATCATCCTCTGTCCTTAGACCCTTCTTCTTAGCAAGGAAAAACTACAGAACCCTTTGAGAAAATGTAGAAACCTATTGGAGAACCGCAGGGGAAGGGACAGGCTGCAGATGGTCCAAGACTGACGTGCTCCCATTTTCAGATGAACTGTGGAGTTCCAGGTTGTTGAGGAGCATCCAGATCTTCATGTCAGGGCAATGATACGGGGCATCTAAGGGTCATCACTGGAGCAGCACCAGCAGTGTCTGAAACAGTATCACTCCCTGAAAGGAGTGGGAGAAGGAGAAAAACATATGAACGGCAATGATCAGGCTACAGGTGAACTAGAATATTAAATATTGTTGATAGGTAAAGTAGGATAGTGCTCAAGCTGCCATACTTCCCCCAGCATAGTTGCTTCTGGGGCAGCGTAGCTAAGAAAGTAAATCTGGCCTGACCATAAACTATTTTAAAGAGGAAAGTTTTAAGCCTCGTCTTAAATGAAGAGACTGTGTCGGCCTCTTTAACATGGACAGGAGCTGATTCCATAACACAGGAGATTGGAAGCTAAACGCTCTGCCTCCTACTGTGCTTTTAGAGACTCTTGGGACCACCAGAAGGCCAGCATTTTGAGAGCGAAGAGCTCTGTTTGGATGATATGGTACTATAGTATTTATGGCTTTGTAAGTCAGGAGGATCATTTAAAATGTTATCCTAAACTCAACAAGGAGCCAATAAGAGACTCTAACACCGGCTCAGTGTGCTCTCTTCTTTTATTTCCTGTTAGTAATCTTGCAGCTGCATTTTCAAGTTGTAAGCTTTTGTAAGCTTTTGTTGTAAGCTTTTTGTGGAGCTTCTAGGACACATTGCAAGCAGGGAGTTACAGTAATCTAATCTATATAACAAATACAATGATAAGTTTTTCAGCATCACTTCTAGGCAAGACTTAGAATTTTAGCTATATTACACAGATCAAATATACTTTTTACAAGCTTGATTTAGATGCGCTTTGAAGGAGAGCTCTTGGTCAAATAAGACTCCAAGATTACTTAAAGTAAAACGGGAGGCTACACTGACATGGTCCAGTGTGACTATCTGCTCGGATAAAGAGTCTCATTTGGGGTCTAGTACAATTATCTTGCTTTTTTTTCACAGTTAACAAGCAAATAATTGAGAGTCATCCAGGTTTTTATATCCTTCACACAAGCTGTTTGATCAGGTTTCACTGATAAATACAGATGTGTGACAGCTGCATTGCAGTGGAAGCTAATGCCATGCTTTCTGATAACATTACCAAGTGGCAGCTTATGAAGAGTAAACAGAAATGTACTGCATACTGAACCCTGAGGCACACCATATGTTACTTCTGAACAAGGTGAGGAACATATTTAAAGGAATAATAGAGGATTTTTATCTCATTTCCTCATGATGTCGACAACCAAGTAGTTCTCCCACATGTCAATCATTCCCTGCGTCCTACTGCACACCTGCAGCCTCGTTCCCAGGATAGCAGCATGTTTCCCTGGCTGCGCATGCGTGGTTGATATGCCGGTGTGTTTAGCGAGTTCCTTCAGTACAAAAATGATAACAGAGAAAGACTGTGTTCGAGCTCAGAAGAGACGGAAATCTGCGGAGACGAGAAATGCGATGCATCCGTCACGCTAATAAACAAATGTGTGGCAGCGAGGCTGTTGCGTGCTTCCACAGGAGATTTGATGGTAGGAGGCCTCTTGGAAACAACAGGAGGGTGGGGGGTGAGTGTGCGCATGCGCATTTAAAAAAAAAGGGACTAACAGTCGCTTGATAAAATCTTCTATTTTTCCTTTAATAATAAGATAATAATACAATTTAAAAGTTTAAATGTATGTGATTTAAATGTTTAAAGTTGTGTTTCATGTGGAACGTTCCCATACATTCTGATACATATTTTCAAGTGGATATGGGTTATCTGGCTGTTTCATATTGCAGAAGGAGAGAATTGTATTGCATGATTTATTTGATAAAAATGAGAGTAAAACAATAACATTTAATGTATACGTTTATGTGTGCATGGCTACAGAAGCCATGATTAGCCACGCAATTGAAGGATGACTGACATTGTGAAAACTCCCCACATTGAATTAAAAAAGAGGAAAGCCCAATTTATTTTGTTTCTTTGCAGTTTTTTTCCCCTGAAACCACCAATCAATCCACTTTTTTTACTTAATTTTGTATGGAGGTGTGCATATGATTTCAACCTTACAATTCAACCTCTGGTTTCTCCTTCCCCTCGGAAATGTCAAGCCACAGAAAATGTGTGAAATCCCAAGGACAGTGCAAAAGAAAAACATTTGTGAGTGTACAGTTTGATTCTTCTGATCCCGCCCACTATGAGACAGCACAGACTCTAGTGTCCTCTGAGCTTTTACTCACTGATATTTCTTTATTTGAATCACGGGGGAAAATGATGCATCGTGTGGCAGATTATGAGAACACATTTATGTTAAATTAAATATCTCAAGTATTGGTTCCTATGTAAACTGTTTTGACAGGTGTATAATGGACTGTATACTCTTTAAATGGTGGTGATACTTTTGTAGCCTTGGCCTCTCCGACCAATACCCACAACATATTCATTCATAAACCGTGTGATAAAGTGTCTAGCCAAAGAACATAACCTTGTCTGAGCTATATTGAAACGCTAACCTTCGGGTTGGTGGGAAAATCACTCCCCGGGGTCTCATTTATAGAGCATCTGCATGTACAAAAATGCTACGTACGTCCCTCTCCACGTTAAGTTTGGGATTTAAAAAAACGAGCGGTTCGGTCTGACACTGCTATATTTGCGCATGGGAGCTCTGCATTGTTCACTTCTGCACTACTCTAAAATTTAACTGTACATTTAACTGTAAAATTGTGTACATACTAAGTCTATTTTTATCTCATTACTGAATTTTAATTATTTTTCATTAGTGCACTTTATTTGATATATTTTGCTTCATTCTTGTTCATTCTTGTATGTTGCACTGGATGACCAAAGCATGTTCCTAGCCGGGGAATTTTGTTAATCGACTGGCAATAAACCTTTTCTGATTCTGATTCAAAAATGAGGCAGAAGGTGATCTGTGCTCAGATATACTAACATTGGTGAGTCTGAGGCATGTTCTGTTTTGTCAGTATGCACACATTTAGTAAGAATTCCATGTTACATTTTAGACTACTGGTCTTTGCAAACAGAAAGAGCTAAACAAACCTGATCTGGACATCCCTGACTGTTAATACCACTGCGTCAAAGCAAAAACCCATGTTGCGATATCTTGCCTTAAGCTCATGTTCATGGTGGAGTCAATGGCAGTTGTGTCTGAGTGACGGTGGATGGCATAGTGGCCAGTTGCAGATCTCTCCGTGGCGCATCTGCAGAGCACTAATTGTACATGACGTTTTCAGCAGCTGTGAGTGGCTCCTATTTCTGTTTTTATTTTGGTCAATGACACATGGCATTTTGCTGCACATGGAGTGTGTGCTAACAGGTAAACATGTTGCTAATGAGCACGCTTCACTCTCCATTGCTTTAATGAGCATTGTAAAAAGCCTTCTCTGAACATTTGTGTGAATCAAGTTTTTCATCTTTGAAAAGCTACTTATTTTTAATGAATGTAGCATTCTGCATAAAACTTTCACAAACACATTGTTGGTCATGAATATCCATTTCACTGGTTTCCCAAATAAAAGCCATTTCAGCTCTGTTCCTTCTTGAGACGCAGCTGCTGATGGTCTGCCAATTCGTTCAGTCTTAATCTTGTATTATTATGCTAATAATAAGCAATCAAAAACATTTCAGCAGTAAATTGAAAATCGAGAATAATTAAATGGCATACAATTGAGCCTTGATAACATATTTACTTGAGAGGCACAATGAGACTATTGGTCACAAATTCCAACTTTTTTTTTATTTTTTTACGTTGATGAATGTGATGGTGACGTAGGGATTTATTCAGTTTCCCAACTAGACGTTCCACTATTAGCTGAGCATGAGTCTGCACGGTCCAGTCTGGCCCAGGCCCAGCAGTACAGGTGTCCAACGCTGGAGGTGGATGTGTTCAGCAAAGAGCTTTAAGAGCTGTGTTTGTAACTCTTTACATGAATGGGAGAAAAATTTACATGCACCACACCACGCCCTCAATTTCTTTCACTTCACCTCATATTCCGGCATGATCTCATGGTTTAGAATTCCACTCCCTGCGCTGACAGCAACTGCGCCGACGCAATATGTCAGGAAAGGAGCTCCGCAACGCCCAAGTTAACGCTTAGTTCAGAAGAATATGGCCCTAAGTCTTTGTGTTGTTGTCTTGAAATTTCAATCACTCAATCCATCAGTCTCCCATCCCACACAGAGAAAAACTTACATTCAAACTTTTAATTTAATGAATTTCAATGGCGATAAAGGAGTTGAATGTATTTCAGTTTTATGCAGCTAAAATCTGGTTTCCTGAAGGTGTGAGACTGGCCTCTACTCTGACTATGTCCAGCTAAGATAAAAACAGTACTATTTAGCTTTACATGAAAGGCCTGTATCTACACGCGTCTCTTTTGAAGTACAGTTTTATAATGTTTTTATTTGTATCGGGATTTTAATGTCTTAATCTTGCTCTTCAGATAAACTTGCCTTGTTTTAATTCCACACTGTGAATATTTCCGTTGAGAGAAGCAGGTGGCGACCTGTCGACCACAAACAAAAGTTACATGTGCACCTTCGAAAGTTTTGGGGTTACATTTCCTTAACTCAGGATTTAGTCCTCCTCAGCTTTAACTCCAAAGTGTACATAAGGCGAGGCTCACCCAGTGTCTGCCGCCTCAGTCTTCACAGCTCATCACACCTAATCACCATGGAACAGGGTTGAGTAAAAGAATGACAGAGTTGAGCAGTATGCACAGCTCTCCCCCACGTGCTGGTCCACATGACCGGAGAGACACATTGGTTCCACTCTGTGACCAACTTATTAAGAAAGTCCCCCCATCCTCAGTTTGTTGTTTTTGCCTGGTCAAAGTTAAAGCCCCCTGACCTGTAAAGAGGATGAGCAGGTGACCCGTGAGAGAGCGCAGGAAATAGTATTGGGATCGAGACAGTCCAAGTGAAGGTTACTTTGTAAAAGAACCGATGGGAAACACAAACAGGGGTAGCAACGTGTGAAATGAAGCCAGTCGTGTAAGTGTAGGGGAACTTGCAGTGTAGATGGATGTTGTCTTTGAAAAATAATAACGTAAATAGTAATAATGATATTTTTGTGTTTCCCCCCTGAGAGTATAATAGTAATAGCAGCAATTTGTGACAACATGAGACCACTGCATGTGGTTTGCGCCTAAAACTAAGAATAATATTTTTGTTCTTGTCCACCCAGATATAAGAGGCAAAAGCAGTGCTCTGATTGACTGTGCGTGGGTGGTCCACCATAGATTCCCTTCAGAGTTTGAAAAAGCTGTTCTAAAGCCATCTGAAAATCAATGCATGTGAATATAAAGAGCTTGTGAGAGCTAGGGACGAGATACAGATTCTTATCCCTGGAACGTTTCCACATTTTGTCACGTCACAACCACAAACTTACATCCATTGTATTGACGTTTTTTTGTGAAAGAGCAACACAAAGCGACAGGATTTCCAGATGTTTGATAGCTTTTCTGTGAAAGCCACAGAGGTTTGTTAAAAGCCTAGAGAGCAAACAGCATCATAAATTCCAAGGAACACACCAGACAGGTCAGAGATAAAGTTTAAAACAGGATTAAAGGCGCAATGGACGATTTCTCGGCGATTTGAGAACGCAGGCGGAAGTGCGCATGCGCACTCCCCCGTGCGGACCGATACAACACACACATGCGTTTGTTTATTAGCGCAACGGAGCGCATCGCATCTCTCGTCTCCCGTAGATTTCCGTCTCTTCTGCGTCAGCTCGAACTGTCTTTCTCCGTCTTCATTTTGTCCCGTACACTGAGGGAACTATATTATGATAGATCCATGCGCTTAGGCACGCGGAAACGTGGGGACGAGCCTGACGCGGCTGCAGGTGAGCGGTAGGTGTGTTTTATGATTGATACGTGGCAGGACAAATGATTTATCCACGCCACGAGGATATATGATAAAAAAAATTGCTGAAAAAAATCGTCCATTCCACCTTTAAGTTATAAAAACATTTCCCAAGCTCAAACAGTTCATCATTCGTAAATGGAAAGAGTATGGCACAAATACAACTCTACCAAGACATGGCCGTCTACCAAAACGTACAGGCTGAAGAAGGAGAGCCGGGATCAGAGAGCGAGAAACAAAACATCTTCATTCATTTTGTTAGATTGGCACAGTCAAAGTCCAGACCTAAATCCACCCAAGAATCTGTGGCATAATCAGAAAATTGCTATTCACAAATGCTCTCCATCAAATCTGACTGAGCTTGAGCTGTTTAAAATGTCAGTCTGTAGGTGTGCAAAGATGGAAGAGACATTCCCCAAAAATATTTCAGCTGTAATTGCAGCAAAAGGCAGGTTCACAAAGTATTGGCTCAATAATAATTGTTTTTTTTAAATCCTGAAATTATACATTTTCTCCTACTTCACAACAGTACCCCGACAGTACCCCACTTTGTGTCGCTCTTTCACAAAAAAAGCAAATGGCTGTTATTATAAGTTTGTGGTTGGGACATGACAAAATGTGGTAAACTTCCATGGTTAGGAATACGTTTTCAAGTCGCTGTAGATGGATATTAAATAACTACTCGCTCCTTTGCAGATTCAAAACTGTTGTTTTCCCCCTGTCATTAAGATGACACATGTGCATACATTTTTGACACGTTTTGCCACAGTTGTGATCTATCTTCACCATGTCCCTGATTTGTGAAGGAAATTTCCCACTTCATGCTCATGATGAAATCTGAACATCAAACTAATCCTTGGGCAGCCCACAGACAGTCTCCGTCTGTCGGCAAAAAGCCATTTATTTAATTACGTGCCAACAATATTCGCTGAAAGAACTTATTGAGGGGAAATGTCTTTTGTTATGTTTGCAAGGTTTTATGGCTAAATATTAGGTAAAGCATATAGTGATATACATTTAAACATGAGAAGTCAGTCAACGCCATCCATGGTGTCAAAGCCCCATCATATTTTTAGTCCAAAAATGTATATTAAAGCATTTTTGTGTTGTTCATGTTTTCATTGCACTAAAAACATAAAGAAATTGTTTGTGAGCAGGTTTCTCCACAAACCTGATTCACACCTGACCTGAAGGAGCCTCCTCCTTCTTGTTTCCATGGAAAGGTTGTTCCTTTGGCTATAATTCCTCTGTATGATATAGACAAGAACCTATTGTATTATATACCCACAAATGTAAGGCACTTAAACGTACACACAGCAACATGATGAGAGCGACTAAGGTGTAGATGTACATGTGCTGCATTAACGCAAAGTCCAGTTTACAGTTATGGGAGAGGTGGAGGATTAATGAAAACTTTGTGAAGGAGGAGGAAAAGGGGAACAGTGATTATTTTGTATTCTGCTGGCCGGAGGGTAGAGGCTGTTGGCCATTCTGATGGTTCTGGCTGGGAGTGGAAGTTGGAACAGGCAGTTTGCCGAATGAGAGCGGTCTTTGATGATGTTGTGAGTCCAGCGCAGACAGTGGGAAGAGTACACACATGGTGAAATACTAGCACTAGCAGACCATATGTCAGAACACTCTGAATGGCAATTATAAAAGTTTGTCAGCTATGGAGGAGCTTAATTTGCCTCATATAGAAGATCTGCTGCTGTGCTTCTCTTACAGCAAAGTTGATGTTCTAGCCCCAAAAAACATCTTCCGACACAGTATTTTAAAGACAGACACCCTCTCCACTCCGTCTCCATTTAGGGACAGTGGTGCATGGTTTGTTGATTTAGAGAAGTACACAATCATTTATTTGTTTTTTATGTTCTGAGCCAGGTTGTGTTGTTTGCACCTCCCGCTTTTAGTTTAACTTCCTCCCTGCACACAGTCTCATTGGTGTTTGAAATTAATCCAACAGTTGTGTCATTGGCAAATTCTATGATGTGATTTGTAGGGACGAAGGCCATTAATGTGTAGGCGATTGATGTGACTGCTTCTGTGTGCACCGTCTGCCCCTCACTATCCGTCCTGCATGTCGGTCAAACTATTATCGGCCCATGTTTAGGTAAATCTCATTCATAATCAGTCACTTTGCATGTCCCTTTTAGAACTTTTTGGAGGTGTGGAGAGAGTGTACCATGACGTGGGTTCACGTACAGGGTTTACCTACCTACAGCTGTAGGTGAGATCCCACGCAGTCCTTTATAGATGGAGCCCCTGAGCAGTAACTTGCCGTGGTGGTGTCCCCTGCTTATTTCTCGAAGATGATAAGTGGTGTTAATGCTAATATTTACTATTTTAGTTCAACCGTAGTCTGTTAATTGCTGTTCACATGTTTGTGAGTGTTACTGTTTCAGACACTGCTGACCTGTAGATCTGGATGCTCCTCAACTGCCTGAAGGAACGCTCTCTACTCTGGGTGAATAGCTCTTCATCTGCCTAGATCAGGCATGTCCAAACTAGGGCCCGGGGGCCAAATGCAGCCCTCAGACCAATTTCTGTTGGCCCTCCAGCTTCCTGCTATGTTGGCCCAAACAACAAAAAGTAGTACTTTTTACTGTGAAATTGGGGAAATTCTGGCATATGGATGTTATACCAACCTAATATTAATGTTCCAAGTCTAATTAAAGGCGTGGAGGCTCATTGCAATTACATCAAATGCATAATATCGAATGATTCACTTTGTCATTCAACAAATTCGACATCGTCAAGTTGTTTGTGGCCCTCTGGCCCGTTTAAAGTTCAAAATGCGGCCCTTGGTGAAAAAAGTTTGGACACCCCTGGCCTGGATGAACCACCCTCTCTCCTCCTGAGTGGTTCTGGCTCCACAGTCTATCTGCAAACTGAAGTGCGCCCGCCTGTCCATCCACGGGAGTAGGAGCTCTCCGAGGTTTTTACTTTCTCACAAAGGGTTTTGTAGTTTTTCCTTGCCAAGAAGGAGGTGTCTAAGGACTGGGGGTGTTGGGACATTTGCAAAATTCCCTATGAACATTGTTTAATCTGTTCATCTGCTGCTGTTGTGATTTTGGGCGTTACAAAAATAAATTGAATTGAATGCTAGACTGTGGAACATTTCCGCCATAGCACCACCATCTTCCCTATGCCAAAGTTATTGTCAGCAGATATTATATAAAAATGTTTGATTTGACTGATTTCCAGATCTCCAGGTCTAAAATGGTGGGATGCCACTCACAACATTAAGGATTATCCCCCCAAAGGAGAAAACAAGCATTGCTTTTGATGTGCACTGTTACATGTTTGTATTGAAATGACCCAAGAACTGGAGAAAAAAAAAAACTGTACTCTAATACATCTTTTTACTCTTCATCTTTGTAAAATTCAAAACATCACTGCTGTTTATGGGAAGTTTTAGAAAATGCATATCCCATTCATATCTGACGTCCCTTTTACAATATCTTACAATAACCTTGAACACATACTGGCTAGCGGCTGAACACCCATTATCCATCCACATTTACAATGCCACAGCCTGAAGCACAAGTATTTACTGCTAAAGGCCCTGCAATATGCTGTGTTCATTTTACTCCCTCTGCATGCCTGAACGCAAACGACTAGAAGTCTCCACCAACATAAACATAGACAACAAATCCACTGTTTAGACTATTTATTTTATTGAACCTACCTCAAACCTCTAACACAATCCGAAGAATATCTATTTTGACTTGCACGTCTACAAGTTTCAAAGCAATGTTTTTGTAATTTGGTGTTTCCTCGACATAATTTTCTCGTTTTTATCTCCACCCAGATAATCGGAGACAAGCGTGCAAATGGTAAAGTGAGAGCCAGTTTGTTTGGCATTTATTGAGCAATAACAACTCGTGATACCCTTTTTCCTTTTAGAGTAATGCGATTGTTAAAGTAATAACAGTATAAGAACACATTTTGTTTAAGATTCACTCTGAACATTATGGCCGACTTTGTGAATGAATGTAGGAAACACAAGATATTGCCCAATTGTGAGAAAAGAATGCAATCTGGTCTGCATCCAATAAAGTGTGTGATTCTCTATACGCGGCAGAAAATAATTACCATTCGACAATGTATGGAGTCGTGATGCATAAAACTAATGCTCAAGCACTGAATGAAGGGGATGGGATGATTATGATACAAAATATGCTTCACAGGATCTAATTCAGTTTCACTAAAGGGGACAGCTCGAGCTAGTTCTGATGATATTCCCTTCAATATGGCCCTTGTTCAATAGGAAAAAAGAACGGCTAACTCGGCTAATATTTAGGTGCATTCTCTTGAAACCCTCTCACAAAATATTTTACAATTCATATACATCTGTACACCCAAGTCCATACACTTTGACAATATTTTACAAATACATTTTCGTCTAAAAATCATATCCTGTTTCCCCTATTTCCAAAGGGCGTGATTGGCGGATTCACCAGTCAGTCATTTGTGCCTAAACAAACATGAAAAATGAAACAAAAATAACACAAAGGACTGAGAAACGGCTCAGATTTCTGTAGAATCAACAAGCATCTGAAAAAGCAATGATTCGTTTTGTCTTCTGAATATACGAGAACACTGTCATTTCTCTGAAGCTTCCACCTGCTGACGCTTTGGTGGTCCTTCAGTACACTGCGTTTGCATATGACTGCATTTAAGGGTGGTCTTGGTGGATGTGGTGGTCCTCAGAAATCCTTGTCCTCTCTGTTCACTCACTTAAAACACATATTCAATGATAGCAGTTGTGTCTAGTTCCATTTCTCTTTTGAAAACGTTATGTTCCCTCCACAACAAAACACGTTCTTCCCGACAAGCGCCAAATATCAGATTGTTGTTGTGAGATAAGTTGAATATACACAATTCTCTCACCATTTGGCATATTATCTACGTAAATCAAATCTTGTATAGAGGGCCATTGCTGTAATTGGTCATTAATTCATACAGGTTTATTTTACCGAGGCAATCCATTCAATTTATTTGGACGTCAACACAAAAGGTTCAATATATGTGAAAAATATTCTTTTTTTAATACATTTACTTTACATCGTTGTGCACATACGCTTTTCACAATAAGTGTTGGTTCGGTGCTTTGGGAACTTTGCAACAGTGAAATATTATTGTGACTTGTGAGGCCTTTGGGGCAGACTTTTATTTGCCTCTCAGCTGTTGCTCTCACGGCAGTTCTCACCTTCTCTAGTGTGGCTGAACTATGACCCCTGATCCCATCAAATCTAGTCATTTACTTCCAATCCACCTGTTCGTTTTTAGAACAGGTCTCCACGCTTCAACCCTGTGTCCACGCGGGGCCATTCTTTATGTTTGAGTTTGTAAACCTTGCTGTGCTGTGTGTCAAAATGTGTCGACGTTAAAAGAAAAAAAAGACAATATATGATTAAAAAAAATTATAAAGAACCATTACTAGGAATTTTGCTTATTCCAAAAGGTTTGTGTCTTCCAAATAATTACTATAGCACAGCTGTGATGTTGGTACAAATCAGCAAAATGCCTGATTCTTCTTTATTCAGAATTCTGAACCGTTTGTTTTTTCCAGCCAGAAATGCAAGACATTTAATGGCTTCCTCAGTGGAGCAAATAACGGTGTAACGTAGAAGTAAGTGCAGATCAATGATTACCACGCACACAGCAGCAGGCAGACGCCCTGTCGATGGCCCTTTTCCTCTACGTATGGTTCTAGACTGCTGATATTTTCTTATCCACGCAGTATGTCTTTCAACCATTTCTTCTCATTTGCCTCACAGCACAAAATGTTTATGGGTAAACACAAGCTTCACTAGAGCTGATAGTCGAAGTCGGGGGTCCTAAGCACCAAATTACAACCCCATGTTAACAAACTGTCTGACGTAGTGTGTGAAAATATAGAATGCTCTCAAAGCTGCACAATGCAACAAACTAGGGCTTTTTTACTGACATGTATTTACACAAGAGGATTTGAAAATCTTCTGCTTAGGCATGACTCAAAGTGTGCAGACCACAGACATATGGACATTTTGCAACCATTATTTGTCTCACACTTGACAGAGACACCACACACCTGCCGTTTTTAAGAAAGATTTGTGTCTACAAGCATAGGACAGCGCAAGTGTCCCATGATTCAACAGGCTGTGAATGAAAACAAATACACACAGATGCACAACAGTGTCAGCTGCTTATTTACAGTAAAAATGAAACAAAAAAAGAGATGTTTGTGGATTAAATCCTCCTTTAAAGGCCAAAGGAACGCTGTGTTCTCACCAGTGTGATCCAAACACAAGGAGCCTGTTGTAGCTGAGATGATAAAACTAAAACGTTTGGTGGCTATAGTTTAAGAGCGGTCACTAGGCATTGGAGCCTGGGGCAGATTGGCTGCTCTGATTGGCTGTTATAAATGTGATCACAAGCAACAGTCGTAAATATCCAACGTGTGATTTGATGTGTTGGAGATGCGGCTCTACATATAATGTTAACAGAATCACATTCACCTCACAAACATGACGAGTGCCATGACGAACATCACTAATGCGAATCGCTGTTGGGGGAAAAACAGTAATTTTACAGGGCGGGAGACTGGAAAACCTGCTCATCCCTTACACATGGGGAGGGCTGCATTCCACTGCGTTCTGTGTGACAAAAATGTCCCAAATACAATAATATTAGCCTCTTCAGAAAATTGCCACAGGTGTAAATATTGTATCTTGAAATGAACATAGTGATAATATCGTAATGAGAATTGCATATTCTTATATCCCTATTTCACATCCCTGGCACATTCTAGCATGACACATTTCTGCTTGAGATACACAAAGGCTGTGGTGTGGTGTGCACACAAAAGCATGAGTGGAGCTAAATGGAATGTCACTCCCTGGTGTTATCGTGAATACACTTAATGTGATTTTTACAAAAGCGCTAAATGCATTTCATCAACAGCTGGCAGAACATCTTGTCAAACTATGATAATGATCACCTTTATAGAAACTGTACATCTGTTGTGTGAATATTCTACGGCAAACAAAACGTAGAAACGAAAGTTGGAGGCTAAAATCAAGAAAGTGAGAAGAGAAGTGAGGCAAATTACACTGATGTGAAAATGAAAGCAGACTTTCTTGGATTCCACAGATGGATAGAGCAAACAGGTTTTGTGCTTTAGAATACCATTTTTATAACAGTTCATGTGTTCCTGTCTTGTTCAAGAGCACACCATTTGTTTATTTACTTTGTCTTTTGTTGCTACCGGTAAATTATTTTTGAGAGCGATATCTTGAACAGCAATCTTTATATTATTAATACTGTTTTACACATACTAATAGTTTAATTGTTCAGTCCTCTGTGTGTCACACCTTTGGCAGCAGTGTGGAGCATAGTGTCATTGACAATATTCTTATTTCCTCCATTGTGTATTTCAAAATAAATGTCATTGACAGACATCATAAAATAATAGACGTTTATCTCTTGCCATGAAATATGAAAACACAAGAGAAATTGCAAGAAATTATTACAAAAGTAAAGGTTATAAAAAGGTTGGCAAGGTCATGACAACAAAGAAGACATATTGTGTTCTTTGTTGTCTTGACTCAGATAATTCAAAATCTCCACTGACAGTCAATCAATCTGAAGGTTATTGCATCAAGTCTGATCTATTTGAGATAAATGATATAATATATAATAAACAACAGAAAGGTCATGGTGAGAAAGCATGCTGGGGTTAGATTTAAAAAAAAGCAGCAGCAAACCATCCTCAACTCTGCTTTTAGACATTTCTGTTGTAACATATAAAAGATGAGTTGTCAACAAGAACAGACGGAGAGATGAGAAGTTTCCCGGCAGCAGATACTAGGCTTTGTGAGCTGGTCTGAAGTTATGGGAATAAAGATATTTTTCTCAGATAAACACCATACTTCACCTTTGAAACAGTTTTCAAATTCAAACATAAAAGATTTGGATTTGACAAGACCAAGATTAAAAGCCCAGTCAAATCCAGCGCGCTCACTACCTAAAATATGAAAAGCTTTGGTTTGGAACTATGCTTTTAATTTTTCTGAGTCATTCAGCAGTGAAAAGCAAAGTCAAACCTAACAACTGAAAAAACAGAGAGATTTTGGATTATTTTATTAGAATATAGCTTTTTTTTTCATGTAATAAATAAAATGTGTTTTGCCCTAGTACAGATGTTTTAAGAGCAAACCAAAAATGTGAGGTCATCTTGAAGTAGAAAACACCCCCAGATAAGATGTATAAGATGTCGTGTTTACAAAGCGTTCTGAATTCTATTTCTCTTGTGTCTTTGCGTTTTATTGCTGCTTTGTCCAAACTGCTGAGGTAAAGTAAACTGTGACATGTGTATCTTTGCTATTGTCTGCAGTCTAACGAGAATCCCTGTTCAGGCTCTATGGCTGATTATGTGTGCACTTGTGTGTGTAATTACTATGGTGCTGTATATAGAGTACCAAGTGGGATCCACCCAACACAGATGTTTCAGAAATGTTCACTCAATATTCACAAGTACCGAAAGTACTTATAATGACAAATTTCACAAGCTACTCTTAATTAGTCAGTACAAATGTGTACCTTACAAAAACTATAAAAAAGGCATGTTTCATAGAAAAAATATAAACAAGTCAATTAAATAGCATACGTAATTTAACAAATAAAGTGCATAAAGACACATTAATAGCAGAACATTACAAGGACATGGAAGCTAAACCACAACTCTACGCTCCAGCTTATCCCTGTTTTAGCCCATTTTTTTCAAAAAAGTAATTAGTTATAGTTAAGTCGCCGGAGTGCGACTTATACTCCAGAGCGACTTATATGGGATATGATTTGTTATTTTCACACTGGCAACTGCATTTCACTTGTTGATTATTTCACATCGACAACCACAAGAGGGCGCTCTAGGCTCTTAGCGACGCAGAAGAAAAAATGGCACTTCCTCTACCTCCAGTGTTTGCATAGTTGTTTAGAAGTGACACAGAGGAAGAATAATTCAATGGATTTAGTGATTTGGGGTAATACTGATGCTTTGGTAAACTTGTTATGCTATAGTTATCTGACTAACTGTTAATATGTTACGTTAACATACCAGATACTTACCACAGTTCGTTGTCTGTGTGTCATGTAGCTGAAGGTGTTAGCGTTAGCATACGTACACCTATTCACCATGTTCTCTCATCTGTTATTATTTTAAAATGCATTTCAAGATGAAATGTCTGTTCTTGGTCCTGGATTTTATCAAATAAATTTCCCTCAAAAAAATCCAATTTATACTCCGGTGTGACTTATATATGTTTTTTTCTTCTCTATCAAGCCTTTTTTGGCTGGTGCGACTTATAGTCCGGAAAATACGGTAGTTAATTTTACGTAAATTTACAGTCAAATTACTGAAAAATCTCTGCTCCGGCTTATTTATCTTGCAAAACACCATATTCACCCACAACCAGCGTTAGTTATTAGCAATTCTCCTCCAGACATAATCTGTACAGTCACAACAACACAGGACAAACAACTGTCACCTTGACGCAGCAGACACTGTCCAAACAGCACATTTACCAAACACGCTGAGGTGAAAGAGTTATTCAAATAGTGCCACTTATGAGAAAGCAGACAGTTGTCTCCAGACTCGCCTGGATCACCTCTTTTATAGCGAACCTTCGTGGCTCTAACGCGGTTCCCATCTCTTATGACTTCCATCACAAAGATTTGCAAAATAATGATATATATCCATAGAAGCCACGCTTATGCTGCACATTTTCTTCTTTCCATGTTTTAGACTGAACAAACACACTTGTGGCCAACCAAAGTCATTTATCCTATCTGATCTAATATCCAATAATTATAACTATTAGTAAACTTTATTTCATTTTTATTTTTTAATTTATGCCATATTTGATTTGATATATATTGCTTTTATAATTGTTTATTGTTATATGTTGCATCGAATCACCAAAGCATGTTTCTAGCCTGTGAATTTTGTTCACTGACAATTGCAATAAACCTTTTCTGATTCTGATCAAACATTAAACATGAGGCTTCTTTATCACTTTGGGAGTATCCAAAATTTTATTTTTGGGGGGTTGCAAATGCAAACTCTTGTTATTTAGGGTTTTATCACTGAGATAGAGCACTCGTCGTTACTGATACATTTAGTGATGCTGTTATACTTAAACGCCGTTATTACCAAAACACTGCCTGTTACACTGTTACACAGTTATTGGCGATACCAATGATTTTTCTATTTAATCTGATACCAAGTAATACTATGGCAAATATCACAATATCGATCTGCCCATCACTACTGGGCGCACAAGGTTCAGTGGAGCTTTTTTTATTCCAGTATAGGATTGTAGAAATGCAAGAGTGACAGACAAAGGAGCAGCACATGGAGGGGTCTTGGCTGAGCATGCAGAAATAAAGCGTCTACAGTACATCCACTCTGCAACAGCTGCTCAGCATCTGCCAGTTGCCAATATCAGTCTGGGGAATGCAAAAGCTGTGCACCAGCAAGCTCAAAGTGGGAGCAAGAGGAGGCTTCAATATCCTAATGGGGAAATGAGTGCGTCAGAGATGTCCATCCGACAGTTTGGGACCAGTGAATAGCACAATAATCAAATGGAGAGATAGAGACAAAATGTGTTTGGAGATTTGTAAAAAACTTTAAGAGATGGTGTGATGTCAGTAGACCATGTTTTGGAATGGTCAGATGAGCTGCTACAGAAAATCCTGCAGAAATATGGTGAGAACTACTGAGTGCAAACAAACCAGGTGCCACGGCAACAAGTGACTGTGAGCCTCATGGAAATCACATCTCAAATAATGTAGGAGACGTCAAACATGGTGTGCTGAGCCAATGGTGCAGAACAACCTTCAGAATGTGACTGTTTACCATTTACATTAAACACTTGACAAAGAGGGAGTGGTCAGTGTGATCTCCATCAAAGCTTTGTTCCCATTGATGTTGTAACATTGTAACTGAGCTTGAGGTTAGAGATGGTCTTTTTTTCAACTTTTACTTGAGTGTTGTTTGTTTTGCCTTTTGCATCGATTTTTGTGTAATGTAGTTTGTCACGTTGAAAAAATCTTGCTCAATCTCTCACACATGCACACACACACACACACACACGTAAACACACGCACATGCACACGCACATGCACACATGCACACACACGTAAACACATGCACATGCACACACACACATGCTCACACACACACACGTAAACACACATGCACACGCGCACACACACACACACACACACACGCTCACACACGTAAACACACATGCACACGCACACATGCACACACACACACACACATACACACACACGTAAACACACACGCACACACACACACGTAAACACACACGCACACACACACACACACACACACACATGCTCACACACACACACAAACACACATGCTCACACACACACACGCAAACACACATGCACACACGCACGCACACACGCACGCACACACACATGCACACACACACACACGTAGACACACATGCTCACACACACACACACACACACACACACACACACATAAACACACATGCACACACGCACGCACACACGCACGCACACACACATGCACACACACACACACGTAGACACACATGCTCACACACACACACACACACACACACACACACATAAACACACATGCACACACACACACATGCACACACAGGTAAAAAAAAAACACACACACGTAAACACACACACACACGTAAACACACACACTCACGTGCGCAAACACACACGTAAACACCAAAGAGCTACAGTAACCCCATTCTCCACTGTTGTTATCACATCAGCAACACCTTATTGCATTATGAGTAAAGTATAATATTGATTTCCTGTTTTTAATAAAGGCAAAACATATTTTATCATGTATTTTTCCGTAATTTAAATCCTTTTAGTTCCAACACATACCCAAAGTACATTACTATACTCTTTATGTTAAGTCTTTTACTATGGAGTGCAATAAACACTGATTATCTCGGCTGCTGGGATTATTTCCAATCTTTCACTCAGATTAATTCAACTGTAAACTGTTTTCCATCCATCTTACTGGATCTCTAAATGCATTTCCGATGAGCCCACAGTTACTCACAATCTAATAATCCAAATGAAGCCATATATTTGGATAAGCATTGTCAGGTGTGTGCTAGTGAGACTGGCAGCTTGTTTCTCTTTAATTGGGAAACTCCATATTTTAATTATAGACAAGACTTGCTCGGCTTGCACAACAGCGCCTCACCTGCAAGTTTAATTACATGATGTCTCGCTCCAGGCACGGTTTAACTTAAATATAGAACACCAGGGTATAATAATAACAAGAGGAGATGTGCTTGAGTCCCCGAGCACGAGTTTAATATTGCTAAAACCACAAAACCACAAGGGGGGTAAATAGGAGAATTTACTTTACAGCGGATCGGCTTGATTTACACTTGTAACAGCTGCACTGAAACAGTCTTTTACCATGATTGATGGGAAGACAGGCTCCTAAATTGAACCTCCAAATCAAATTTATCATACATGCGGGATGCAAGGGAGTAGTATCCAAGTCACTGTAGAAATGTTTTTCAAAGTAGAAATAAAGAGAAACGCGTAAAGACAATGGCCTGTTTAAGGCATTTAAAGACAATTGTAATGAGATGAAAAGTACACAGCTATAACCCCCCCCTTATTATTTTTTTTACATTAAATTATCTACATGCATTTGCACAGTTTGACCTCTGCATTTGACCCATCCTGCCCTGTTGTAAACCTCTTTTTTTTACCCTGGGCAAACAAATTATACAGGCTTTTGACTTTATTTAGAGCAGGGGTGACCAAACTTTTTTCACCAAGGGCCGCATCTTGAAACTTAAACAGGGCAGAGGGCCACAAACAACTTGACAAAGTCGAATTTGTTGAATCATTCAAAATTTTGCATTTGACGTAATTGCGATGAGCGTCCACACCTTTAATTAGACCTGGAACATTAATATTAGGTTGTATAACATCAATATGCCTGTATTTTCCCAATTTCACAGTAAAAAGTACTATTTTTTGTTGTTTGGGCCAACATAGCAGGAAGCTGGAGGGCCAACAAAAATTGGTCTGAGGGCCACATTTGGCCCCCGGGCCCTAGTTTGGACATGCCTGATTTAGAGCAACCGCTGAAAACTCCAAGCAGTGCACAAGCAGAAAATACCCTCAAATATAAAGAGTTTATTATTTAGTATAGAAATAAGCAATAGCACACAGTTATTATTTATAGCCATGTGGCAAGCTGTATTTCATAGCTGAGTTGTCAAATGTATTAGGTTGCAAAATGGGAAATTTATGGACTGTTTATGGATCTGTAAACAATCAGTGGAAATATGTTGATATTTGCGACACTGAAACATACGCACTTCATTACGTCGTCAGGATTTATGGCATGTTTGTCCTTCTCTGCACGTCTTCAAGGGGTTGATTTGGGTTCTTACAGCCAATTCCCCACAAAGTCAACAGGGGGACAATTAAGCCAAAGAAAGTACAATCTTGCCCATAAAAAAAACTTGAGATGCCAGTGTCTCTCGCGTCACTGTCATTCCTCCCGGCAGATCAGGCCGTGACTGAGGCCAGATTTTCAAACATTTCTCAAAGCCCTGATGAGCAAAAATGATGATGGCTAATTAGTCACGAGGCTGCCATGGTTTATTAGCAGTGACAAGTCCGTGGCTGACAGGCTGTCTCTCTCCTCTAAGTCAGGCTGTCTCTCTCTCCCCATTGGCTGCCGTCAGCAATGACAATATCCCAATGGGAGACATTATTGAAATAAATAAATGAGTGTTTCATCTGTTATGGTAAACATGTCTCATCATTGTGACACAGTTCAGCATGCATTGTATTCTTTGCACCTTTCAGAATGCCCCTTAGGAGCCCAATGTAGGTCCTTACTGGTAGTTAATGTTGCAGCCGATCTTGGGTTTGAAAGTCAGGTTCACAGGACAAGCAAATATACTCAATAATAACGGAAAAAAACAAACATTATACCATAAAAAATAGTGTGGTATTATGTCTCTCAGTTGATGTCAAAGTCAATCTATCTATGGCAAGGCACGTTTATTTGTAGAGCACATTTCAAACACAAGGCAATTCAAAGTGCTTCACACATTAAAATCACAAAGAAATTACAGAAACAGAAATCCAATAACATTAACTAAAATAAGTCAGTCCAACTGATTATCTAAACTAATGAAATCACAAAACAATTTGAGACCTAAAAGAGAAGAGTGCAAAGAAAAATCCTGTCAGTCACATGCACAGCTAAACAAAACAGTTTTTAGCTTAGATTTGAACATTGTCAGAGTAGAAGCCTGTCTCACATCTTCAGGAAGAATGTTCCAGATTTTAGCTGCATAAAACTGAAACACAGATTCCCATGTTTAGTCCTGACTCTGGCACCAGCAGGAGGCCGGTCCCTGAGGTCCTCAGAGTCCGAGATGGTTCATATGGCACTAACATATCTAAGATGTACTTTGTTGCTAGGCCATGGAGAGACTTGTACACAAGCAGAGCTGCTTTAAAGTCTATTCTCTGAGCCACAGGGAGCCAGTGCAGAGACCTGAGCACAGGACTAATGTGATGGTACTTCCTGGTTCTAGTCAGGACCCGAGCAGCAGCGTTCTGGATGTACTGCAGCTGTTTTACAACTCGTTTGGAGAGGCCAGTGAGCAGGCCGTTACAGAAGTCTAATCTACTGGAGACAAACACATGGATAAGTCTCTCCAAGTCTGATTTAGACACTATATTTTTGATTTTGGCAATGTTTTTTAGATGGTAAAAAGCTGCTGATGTTATTGATTTGATGTATCTGTCTATGATCTATCTATCTTTGCAAGACTGAGTCAAAGCCATCTTAAAAATCTGATGAGATAACCAGAGTGAGTTCTGCCATCACAGTAAAGCTAAAAACAATTAGCATGCTAAGAGTGCACTTCTTGCTTCGCGGAGAATAAAACACTCCATTATAAGATGCAGAGAGGCGCCCAATGGACTCCTCTTCACCGGAATGGATGCTTTTACACTATATCTGTACTGAGGCTAAACAGATTTTACTTTATAAAGTGAGAAAAATATGGTACAGCTCCTTTAACATCATGCAAAGTACCAACCCGTAGTAAAACGTTCAGGCTAATTCTACCAATTTTTATGACGCTCCCGTAGAAACGTTTTGATCGCACAAACAAGCTGTCAAAGGGGTTTGGACGCTCCCCTCTAAATGAAGCTCAACAACCTGTGCTCCGATTTAGCTTGTAGCAGTGCATTTTTACTTAGGGCAACCGTAAAAGTCATATAAATCTGCAGCAACACCATTCTTTCTCATTTAGTACTCTTGAGTGACAAGAGAGCAGTAAAGTCCTCATGGATCATATTTATTAGCCAATTATATTTAAAATTAAAGTCTGCTGATGTACTGTATATATTTGAGCTGATCTTGGCCGCCACTACGGTCTTGTGCTTGTCTTTCATTTTGCCCGCCTCCTTCTAAGCTGAACGCCCTTATAAAAACCATATCAGTTGGATGAGACTCGCTGGAAAGGATTGAGGCGACATGTTGGTCTGGGGGATTTTAATTAAGAGAGCCATTTATAGTGTCTCCTCATGGGCGAGCCTTGAGTGGAGCCCCCCCTGTCCGCCTGGGTCTGTCAGCGTCAGTGTGTCTGTCCTCACACTTCTGCAGGCGCTGCTTTGACCTTCTCACAATGGAGACGACTCTGAAGCCAAGCAGAACATTTGATTTGATTGTTTTGATTCTATTGTCATGTAATTTGTTTTTGCTGAAATTCCTCCGTCAACATTTCAGAAATACAGAAGAAACACAGATTAACCTATGTTTTGTTGCATTCTCCAATGTACAATGTATTCTATTCATCTTTCCATCTCAAGAGTTGCTGACAACAGTTGCCTTCATGTGCGTTTTGCCTGATAATAGTTGCAGACATTTCTGGTTTTCCTTGTTATATTAGCGTTGGTCAGGATTTGGGTGGTATGACTGCTGCTGTACTAATTGTGAATTTGGATGGCAGTGCTATATATTAACTGGAAACTGTCCTATGGCGCTGAGGGAGGAAACTATAACAATGACATGGATGATAAAACATTAGCCCCACTCCTTTTTAATCACACTGTATGAAATTTAATTACAATGAAGAATGATTTATATGCTGTTGAGAATGCCCTGAGGAGTTCCGGACTTCATAAAAGATTTGAAATTCAATCTATTAAAGACAAAGTTGGAATATTCTTATAAAAACACCGATATTACCATTCATATCCGTATCATTGTATGCCCTTGAATGTGTTGTGCATTCAAAGCAGTGGTTACATTACTTATTAAATGGTGCAAAAAAAAAAAAGCAGTCAGATTAAAAGTACAAATCAGAAGAGATTTTCTGAGTTTATTCTGCACGCTTCAGAGCTGTTGGTTTGTTTATGCAAGCACACATTCCATTTTTACATAATATGAGATAATGGTGTAACAAAATATGTGGGGAAAGCTTTAGCAATAAGACCGCACCGTTTGAATAATGTGTAGTATACAGTACAATCCCTGTTTTCACCCCCCTGAAACACACCGGGTGTTTCCCAAAGCCTAGGCGTCTTCCCTTGGTCTGATCGGGGCGGGGTCAGGTCATCCATGTCATCCAAGTGTTCCAATGTTCACGTCCTCCACCGGCATGTGTCCTCCGTTTGGTTAGCATGTGGCTAATTTACCAAAGATACATTAGTGTAGCCTTCGCTGCCTTAAAGGCCCAAATCTGAGTCTCATTTCCTCGTGGCGTGGACTGCCCATTAGTCCTGCCACGTATCAATCATAAAACACACCTACCGCTCACCTGCAGCTGTTGCGCTCTCTGCTCCGACAGTTTGGGAGAGGTACGTGGTGCTTTTTGAATTGGAGAATGAAGGACAGAGACGGTCACGTCCTTACTCTTCCTTTTTATTTCAGGAAAGAACACTGAAAACTTTGCGCAGGCGCATATCACACATTTCCGCCAGCCAATAGAAATAAACATTTTTAACAGGTTATATGTACATTTTTATCATTTACACTTTTTGTACTGAACACAGTCTTGACCACAATAATTAACTAAAAGGTGAAAATAGTGTCTTATGACGATTTCAAATCTGTGACTCGCTTTTTAACCTGTCACATACTCCCCCTCAAAATAGATGTTGTCTCCAACATAAGCATCTGAACAAAAAATGAATGGGCACATACCACAATCATAACCAATATCAGAATTTCAATCAAGTGCATACTCCCAATTCCAATATTTTGTTTGATCAGAAAATCAAGTCTTTTAAAGTGTCCATCTCACATAAGGTGCCATTGTTTATATACCTGGTAAATAAAGAAAACAAAAACACAGTACTTGTGGCGAATCACAGCCTGTACCTGAAGAATAACCAATTACAGTCTCAATTCAATAATGAAGAATAAACCCAAAATCAATATGAGTAAAATGTAGACACATCAACCCAAACTCTAGGTAATTAAACCAATCAATGTATTAACATTGTCCATAAAACTCTTGAAAACAATAAGGATGTACACCGTACAACCATGGCATATTCTGCTCTGCACGAAAAGGAAATGTCATAATGTTGTGACAAGTTGGTGTACCAAGTCTATCATAGGTGAATATCTTTGGTTTCCTGTGTTCTCTTCTTGGTCGCTGAATCTCTCCATCAGTATCACTGTGGGTAGGAGAAGGTAGTAGTTGAGGTTCCTCCTCAGGTGGATCTTCCACCAAGACAACTTCAGGCAGATGATATTCTTCTTCAGCTTCCGGCTCGTGCTCTGGCAGTGCATCTGCAGGCTGGTTATTGTCATGAGACAATTCTGTGGTCCCCTCTTGAGTATTTGGATAGTGTGGCACTAGATAATACTCATCTTCCTCATCATCATCCTCTTCTGACTGGATCCTTTCTGGTGTTGTCTCGGAATGTCTTGCAGTTGTCTTCCTTTTTGATTGTAATGATGTCTCTAACGGCAAGTGGTCACATGGCAAAAGGAGATTACGATGTAATGTTCTGGACCTGCCCTTTCCTCTCTCAGGTTTCAGTTCATAAACAGGAATGTCCTTGTTTACTTGACGAACCACTGTATGCACAACGTCTTCCCAGTGACTTCTCAATTTGCCTGGACCCCCGCGTGGAGTCAAATTCCTAACTAAAACTCGATCTCCAGGTAACAGAGTAGAATACCTCAGTTTGTTGTCATACAGTCTCTTGCTCCTAACAGCAGCTTTGTTTGTATTTTCTCGTGTGACCTCATAAGCATCTTTCATACCCTGTTTCCACTTGCACATGTAACTTTGACGATCGCAGTCACTCTGGTCTTGGTTTGGGGTTAAACTAAACAACATGTCCACTGGTAACCGTGGTGATCGTCCATAAAGTAAATAGAAGGGAGAAAACCCTGTCACCTCACTTTTAGTACAGTTGTAGGCATGGATCAGTTTGTTTAGTGAGTCCTTCCAATTGCTCTTTTGTTTCTCTGTAAGCGTCTTTAACATCTGAATCAAAGTCCGGTTGAACCTCTCGACCTGGCCATTACCCTGGGGATGGTAAGGAGTTGTCCTAGAGCCAGCAACCCCACAGTACTCTTTCAATTGGGCAAAAAGATGGTTCTCAAATTCACCACCCTGATCATGGTGAAGCCTCAGTGGAAACCCAAACTTTAAAGCATTGTCATTAAAGATTTTGTCTGCAGCTGTTTTACCAGACTTGGACGTGGTGGCATAAGCCTGGGCAAAACGCTTAAAATGGTCAACAATAACAAGAATGTATTCATAACCACCCTTACACTTGTCCAAGTGTAAAAAGTCAACAGAAACAAGTTCGAAAGGCTGCGTTGTGACTATATTAGTGAGCGGAGCTCTAGTTTCACGACTGGGTCTTTTTGTTTTAAGGCACACACATTTCCTCAAAACATAATCCTCAATGTCTTTTTGCATGAAGGGCCAGTAAAAACGGTCCCGTACCAAAGAAATAGTCCTTTCAACACCATGATGGCCCATCTCATCATGAAGTTCTTTTAACACCATTGACCTGTGTTTTTCAGGGAGATCCAGTTGTGTTCCGTTTGTTGTTTTTCTGTACAAAACACCTCTGTCATTAAACTGTAGCTTATCCCACTCTCTCAGGAAACACAAAATATGTGGACTAAGCTGTTCATGCTGGACATGAACCCCTGGTGATACGCCTTACCCTGGTCCAGTAGTGAAAAGATTGTGTTCCCTCCCAGGCTGTCCATCACATCCTGTACCCGGGGAATGGGGTGTCGATCTGGGTGTGTTTTGCGGTTCAGTTCTCTGTAATCAATACACAAATGCAGTGTGCCGTCTTTTTTCTTACACAGAGTACAGGGGACAAGTAAGAGGAAATAGACTTTTTCACCCACCCCTGAGCTATCAAGTCCTGTAAATAATCCTTCATCTCCCTGTACAGTGGTTTTGGTACAGACAGATATGTTTTAGAAACTGGATCTGTGTCCTTTAACATAATGTCCATCTGCAGATTTGTCACACGCCCTATGTCATCATCAGTTTTCGAAAATGATGGAGACTCTTCCCTTAACATTTGCTGAACAATTTTACTTTGACCTTCATTCAAATGAGACAGGTCAACAGGAGGGTCCCATTGCTCGCTGGTGTGGGGGCATTCTGCGGCTTCACGAATGTGGACTTCATTAATGACAGTAGGTTGGAGATCTTTTTTGAAGATGTTGGTCGGATAAACAGACCCCACTGACTCCACAGTACCAATAGTAGTTCTACCAGATAAAGTAATGTCATGGTTGTTTGGGTTCTGTACACTGACAACTATCTTGGGAATGGACCCTGCTTTCACTGAAACTAAAGTGTCACAAAACTCTAGTCCGTCAGGCCATTGTGGATTTTCTCCAGGTTCAAAAATCAATGTAACGTCTTCTCTGAACGTCTTAGCCTGCACCCTACACTCAATAAAAAGTGAGCTATGACTGGGTACAGTCATTCTCTCATTTGTTGTTCTCACATTGTACTCGGGTGTTTGTCCCACACTCACGGCTTTTATGAAAGTATCAGTTTTGTTTTTCCTGAGATGTGGAAAAGCCAGTTTAACTGCCCTCAGAAGTTTGTCTTTCCCCCCTGAGTCAGTCCCACACTTTAAACTGTCTAAGACCAAGTGCTCTATGACGTTAAACCCAATAATCGGACATCGCTGCTGGTTACCTTTAAGTACTAAAATTGGTATGAGTAACTCAGAGTCATTATCAGTAAGTCTGAATGGGACCTCTAGCCAGCCCATGTATGGCATATCTGTGCCATTGGCTGCCACAAGGTGTAGGGGTACATTAGGGTCAATAAACTCGTTCACATCTTTTAGTGGTACCTCGGGTAAGTTAGTGTCTCTCCAAACTTCATCTACAGCACAAACCTGTGAGCCAGAGTCCCAAAGTGCTTCAAACTTTTTGTTTCCTAAAAAACACCTAATGAGAAACTTTCTCCCAACTAATTCTCTGACAGAAGGTATTCTATCTTCAGAATGTTTCTTGTTGTTTGGTCTTCTAGAGGACATCCTATCCTTAACACTACCACAGATGTAGGGTTTACATTTTACTTTTGTGCATGGACCAGTGCTCCTCTTGGCACTCTTTGGAACAGTAAAGGGCACTTTTACACACTGAACAACATTTTAAACTTTGAATTTCACTATTAGCACAACCGTAACAACACTGGGATCTGTCTGTCTCTGTGGTCACCCCATGTCCCGTTGGAGTGACCCGTGCTAGTTTAAAGCACTACCTCTAGCCTGTCTCACTGGCCTCTGTACTCTACAGCCCGCCCTGAAATGCTCATTGCTCCCACATCTAAAACAATGCTGACAAAACTCCTCCCCTGCCTGAATGCAAGAGTAACACCTGGGCTGTGGGCGGGGCATGTGGTACCGCTGAGGGGCAAAGCGCTGCTGGAACTGGGTATTCCCTCTCGTTGGTCCCAGGCCTGGTGCTGGGTGGTACTGCTGAAGAGCTGCTTGGGAATGCTGAGGGTAGAAGGTCCCAGCAGATGGGTCGAGCTGGTTCGGCGGTCGTGGCTCCTGGAACGGTGGACGCGGCTGGAAGGTTGGTGCTGAGTAGTGGTCCCCTGGTCCTCCGCTGACGGGTGCTGCAACAGCTGTCGACTTCTGCATGGTCTCTCTGATTTGGCAAACCTCAGCCTTTAAGTCATTTAAAAGCACCATCTCAGAACGCATCTTTTTAATCTCTGACAGAAGCTCCGGGGGCAAAGCGGCAGTGCTTTGTTTTTGGACTGTCTTTTTCTCTGCTGGGGCTGGGGTGTCGCTGGGCTGAACGACATTAACTGAAGTCGCTCTTTGGGTAACAGCATGTTTCTTTTTGTCTTGTCGTTCCTTTTCATTTGCACACGCCACATTGACTTTCTCCAACAAGACTTCATCAGATGTGGTTTCCTGGAGAAGGTAGGGCTGCATGTCACTCTTGATACTGTCACTTTGCAAGCCAGTCAGGATGGTATGCATGAATAAACTCTGGACCAAAGCCGGATTATATTTCAGACCTGACTCTGCTTCTTGGGATATAAAGAGAATCTTCTGCCAAAGGTCCATGGCCCTCAGAAGGAAGTTTTGTCTCCTTACTGCTTTGCACCTCAGAGGAGAGCTGCTTGTACAGTTCAGTGGCACCTTTCTCCAGATAGTGAGACCTGAGGATCCTCCGCAGAGCAGGAAGAGTGACGTCCCCTTTACCTTCTAGGTAGCTCCTCAACTGCAAACCTGGTGTGATGGCACGGATCACTGCATCTATTATCTCGTCTTCTTGGTAGCCTTTATTGAGCCCACTTTCAATTTGCCTGGCCAAACTAGAGAATGTGAGCTTGTCTTTTTGTCCGGGCTCACCAATTTGGCCTGCAATCTTAAAGTCTTTGCGCCACATAGGGTTATCTTGAAGCGTTGGGGCTCGTCTTTGCACTGGCATGGGTTGTGGGGTCAGTTCTTTTGTAATCTGCTGCATAGCTTCTTCTTTTTCTTGAATCCTGGTTCGTAAATCTTTTAACTATTTTTGTAAATCTTCTCTTTCTTTGTCTTCACCTTGTCGGGCAAAATCCGACTCAGGCATTTTTTCATTTTCAATAGTAAGATATTCCTTTATTGTCCCACATGGGGAAATTTCATTGGTGCAACGCAGGTAGATACAGAGGTAGATACAGAAGAACAGAACAGATCACTTATAGGAAGTCTGAAAAACACTTTCAGTAGAAGATCTCCTATAAATAAATAAAAACTCATAACACAACATAGACAAATGAATAAATAAATACATAAATACCATTGCATGTGATCACGACAGTAATTGCACATGAATATGTGTCACGACAGCACATAGATTGCACATGAATTTCATAGTAATTGCACATGAATTCCAACAGCAATTGCACATATGACAGAATTGCACATCAGTATTAGGTTAGGTCAGTATTGCGAGTGTTCAGTACTAACAGTTTTTGTTATAAAGTCTGACAGCAGCAGGAAGGAAAGACCTACGGAACCTTTCCTTCACACATCGAGGGTGGATCAGTCTCTCACTGAAGCTGCTCTCCAGAGCGGAGAGAGTGTCCTGCAGGGGGTGACACTCATGGTCCAGCATAGATGTGAATCTAGCCAGGACCCTCCTGTCCCCCACCTCCTGCACCGAGTCCAGAGCACAGCCCAGGACGGAGCTGGACTTCTTGATGACTCTGTCCAGCTTCCTCCTCTCCCTCTCTGTGATGCTGCTGCTCCAGCAGGCCACACCATACAGGAGGGCTGATGCCACCACAGAGTCGTAGAAGGTCTTCAGGAGTGGCCCTGTCACTCCAAAAGACCTGAGTCTCCTCAGGAGGTAGAGCCGACTCTGGCTCTTCCTGTACAGTGCGTCTGTGTTATGAGTCCAGTCCAGTTTGTGGTTCAGATGAACACCCAGGTACTTGTATGAGTCACTCTCTCAATGTCCCGTCCCTGGATGTTCACTGGCGAGGGGGCAGTGGGGTGGCGTCTGCGGAAATCCACCACCATCTCCTTGGTCTTCCCCGCGTTGATGAGGAGGTGGTTCCGCTGACACCAGTCCACAAAGTCCTGCGCCAGTCCCCTGTACTCCGCGTCATCGTCGTCCGTGATGAGTCCGATGATGGCAGAGTCGTCAGAGAACTTCTGCAGGACACAGCTGTCCGTGTCATGTCTGAAGTCTGCAGTGTAAAGGGTGAAGAGAAAGGGCGCGAGGACAGTGCCCTGGGGCGCCCCCACACTGCAGGTCCGAGTGTCAGACACACAGTTCCGGGCTCTCACAAACTGGGGTCGGTCCGTGAGGTAGTCCAGGATCCACTCTGCCAGGTCATACTCCACACCAGCCGTCTCCAGCTTGTCCCTCAGGAGCAGCGGCTGGATGGTGTTGAAGGCGCTGGAAAGATCGAAGAACAGATTACACATTTCCGCCAGCCAATAGAAATAAACATTTTTAACAGATTATATGTACATTTTTATCATTTACACTTTTTGTACTGAACACAGTCTTGACCACAATAATTAACTAAAAGGTGAAAATAGTGTCTTATGACGAATTTCAAATCTGTGACTCGCTTTTTAACCTGTCACACAGCCGCGTGCGGCTCGTCCCCCGAGAGGAGCACGGTTCCGCGTGTCTAAGCGCATTGATCTATCATAATATAGTTCCCTCAGTGTACGGTACAAAATTAAGACGGAGAAAGACTGTTCGAGCTGACTCAGAAGAGACGGAAATCTACAGATCTAATAAACAAACGCACATGTGTGTTGTATCAGTCCGCATGGGGGGAGTGCTTCAGTTCTCAAATCGGCGAAAAATCGTCCATTACGCCTTTAACTTCGGAATTTACCCAAAATGCACCATGAACATTTTAGAACATCAACAATAAAAACATGGCTCTGCATTACTTTCAAATAAGTTTAAAACATACAAACTATTCTATTTGTGTTGTTTAATAAGAACCCCTCAAAATAATAAAAAAAAACAAATATAGAAATATAATAAATTAAAATGAAATCTCCAGAAAGACCCCATTATGCGCTTCCCAGAATGTATGTGACCACTCCCAGAATATATGTGACCCCCTGAATATATGACCATCAAGTGTATACATTTTGGTTTATTCATGTGCTTGTGGCCCTGCTGCTTCAGAGGCAAGGCAAGATACCTAGGCTTTGGGAAATATCCATTCACCCATTCACTGTTCTTGACTTACTTTGTGCTCAAATGTCTTTTTCTTAATCGATGATACAGTTCCCCCAAATGTCTTGGATCCAGCTCCACCAATACTCCACAATAAAGTGACGCTAATTCCTCTAATTGGCAAACCAGATGCACGTCACTGGACTGTCCGAATAGTCTGCTGAGTCAGTCTTTTCATTGCTCCTTGCTCCAGCATAGGAACCTCAGGAGTTTCCTAACCAGCACCAAGGAGCTATGAGGCATCCCATAATCCACTGCAGATCGCCCCGAAGGTTTCTGAACACAGCCAATCTCTGCACCATGAATTTGTAATGAATTAAAAGTTTTACTGCCTTGACTTTATACAATACTATTATCAGCACAAATCAAACATTATAAAAGTATGAAAATACGAGCTTTTAGGGCCACAGCGCCTTCACTTGTTTTATTTGTACATCACATTTCCGTATTTTCTTAGGCCGTGGCTGAAGAGCCGCGGCGCGGTCAAATGGCCGCGCAGTTTCAGGGACTGCGGCATTTCCCTTATAGCCCGTTATAGCCTCATGGCTAACCCTAACCCTTACCTTAACCCTAACCCTAACCCTAACCCTAACCTTAACCTTAACCTTAACCCTAACCTTAACCCTAACCTTAACCCTAACCATAACCTTAACCCTAACCCTAACCCTAACCTTAACCCTAACCTTAACCCTAACCTTAACCCTAAACCTAACCGTAACCACAACCATAACCCTAACCTTAACCCTAACCATAACCTTAACCTTAACCCTAACCCTAACCCTAACCTTAACCTTAACCCTAACCCTAACCTTAACTCTAACCATAACCCTAACCATAACCTTAACCCTAACCTTAACCTTAACCCTAACCTTAACCCTAACCATAACCCTAACCTTAACCCTAACCCTAACCATAACCTTAACCCTAACCCTAACCTTAACCTTAACCCTAACCTTAACCTTAACCCTAACCCTAACCTTAACCCTAACCTTAACCCTAACCATAACCCTAACCATAACCCTAACCCTAACCCTAACCCTAACCCTCACTTGTTTTATTTGTACATCACATTTACATATTTTCTTAGGCCGTGGCTGGAGAGCCGCGGCGCGGTCAAATGGCCGCGCAGTTTCAGGGACTGCGGCATTTCCCTTATAGCCCGTTATAGCCTCATGGCTAACCCTAACCCTAACCTTAACCCTAACCCTAACCCTAACCCTAACCCTAACCCTAACCTTAACCCTAACCCTAACCTTAACCTTAACCCTAACCTTAACCCTAACCTTAACCTTAACCCTAAACCTAACCATAACCCTAACCTTAACCCTAACCTTAGCCCTAACCTTAATCCTAACCCTAACCCTAACCCTAACCCTAACCCTACCCTTAACCCTAACCTTAACCCTAACTCTAACCATAACCATAACCTTAACCCTAACCATAACCTTAACCCTAACCTTAACCCTAACCCTAACCTTAACCTTAACCCTAACCTTAACCCTAACCATAACCCTAACCTTAACCCTAACCTTAACCCTAACCATAACCATAACCCTAACCTTAATCCTAACCCTAACCCTAACCCTAACCTTAACCCTTAACCCTAACCTTAACCCTAACTCTAACCATAACCATAACCTTAACCCTAACCCTAACCCTAACCTTAACCTTAACCCTAACCTTAACCCTAACCATAACCCTAACCTTAACCCTAACCTTAACCCTAACCTTAACCCTAACCATAACCCTAACCTTAACCCTAACCTTAACCTTAACCCTAACCTTAACCCTAACCCTAACCTTAACCCTAACCATAACCCTAACCTTAACCTTAACCATAACCCTAACCTTAACCTTAACCCTAACCCTAACCCTAACCTTAACCCTAACCCTAACCTTAACCATAACCCTAACCCTAACCCTAACCCTAACCTTAACCTTAACCTCAACCTTAACCCTAACCTTAACCCTAACCCTAACCATAACCCTAACCCTAACCTTAACCCTAACCTTAACCCTAACCTTAACCTTAACCCTAACCTTAACCTTAACCCTAAGCTTAACCCTAACCCTAACCTTAACCCTAACCTTAACCCCAACCTTAACCCTAACCCTAACCCTAACCTTAACCCTAACCTTAACCATAACCTTAACCCTAACCTTAACCCGGCGCGGTCTAAAACGGCGCTAAAATGCGGTCAAATAGCGGCGCAGTTTCAGGAGCCGCGTGTGGCTCGTCCCCATGTTTCCGCGTGTCTAAGCGCATTGATCTATCATAATATAGTTCCCTCCGCGTAAGGGACAAAGTGAAGACGGAGATAGACTGTTCGAGCTGACTCATAAGAGACTAAAAAGTACGGGAGACGAGAGATGCGATGCGATCCGTTGCGCTAATAAACAAACGCACGTGTGTGTTGTATCGGTCCGCACGGGGGAGTGCGCCTGAGTTCTCAAATCGCCGAAAAATCGTCCATTGCGCCTTTGAGTTTGATCTCCAAAAAATTAGGCAAAATTAGATTTATTCATTTTTTGCAAACTTTTTTTTTTCAGATCTAGTTTACTCAAATAGTACATAAGATAATCAAAATTATCTCCGTCAATGTTTTTTTTTAATCTAATGTGAACAAAATAATGCAAGAAATTTTAACCTGGTTCTATCCACGTTTCAGAGTTGGATGTCCCAAATATGTGCACTTATTTGACTACATGAGAGTAAACTATACAAGGAGTTTCAAATTGATTTATCAAATTTTAAGATTTTTTTTCCTATTTCACTGGCAGTGTCTCTCCTTAACACTGCGCGGACTCACATCTTCTGACCCGTGAACCTTCGGACTCGTAGGCAGCCACCGATTGGAGAACACAGCAGTTGTCTGTCTGAAGAACAGGTGGGTGGGGTTTTAGTCGGCACAAGCGTATTTGTAGATGTGTTGTTGGCTTTTAGAAGAGGACACAGACCAGATGCAGCGGCGCACAATGTATTTGTTTTTATGTGTGCAGATTCGGGTAAACACTTTTTTTTTCAGATTGGGTTGTGGGCCAGGGTTGGATTTTAACTGGAAGGGGGCAGGTCAGAAAATGATGGTACATTGTGCAAAAGCCCTCTCATCGGGTCTGTGAAGAGAAGTCCTATTTGCATTTGCTCCAGAATAAAATGCATGATTCAAGTTATTTTGATGTAATGACATGCTTCAGAAAATACGGCATTATATGGAACGAACAGCACTGCAAATTCTTGCTTATCGTCAGGTGGTGCCACAGAAGACGCAAGCCAATTTCACTGAGAAAGTTACCTTGTGGGTGCACGCTGTTGTGGGACACTGTGAGATGAGAGCGCCCCCTTCCCTCTGCACACAGAGTCACTGCCTTGTCCTTTAGTCTCTCATCAATAAGCCATTTCTCTGTCCCTCTCTGTCGTTTGTCTGGCTGCCACAAACAATAGGAATCCATTTTATCGAGCAGCGCCTGATTTTAGTTGGACGCCCTGGCTCTCAGTGGCCTGACAGTGACCAATGGAGCTCAGAGATACAGTCCTCTGTCCAATGTGCTTCAAGGAGAACCAGGAGAATGGGATTGTTAATTGCCAATAGATTCAGTTGCACATTCAGCTCATTATCACCTTTCTATCTCAACCAAAGACTTGTTGTTTAACTCTCTCTGTTGGAATGTCTGAACACTTCAATACTATAATCACTTTCTTGCTGTTGTGATCAAAACCCCCTTCAGAGCGTCTCGGGACGTTTTTTGTTAATGGTGGATGGCGTTTCCATTGCAAGGGCCCGGCTTGCAGGGGTCTGCTACATGAGCAGCTGATGTCACCCAAACATATCCAATGTTTTCTTAATAAATACAATCAAAATAATTGAATCTGAATTATATTCTTTCTTAACAAGGCCAATTCAGTGATTCATAAAATGACGTTTAGTTTTCCCGTTTTGTAGCACTTTGAGACCGCGCTAAAGCTAGAGTAAACATGAAACAACTTCAGGTTTTTGCCAGCTTTTTCTGCATTTATTTCTCCTATCTCTACATTAGATTTGGATCATGTTTGATGCATTATGCACTGGAAATATAATATTTCGGGTCGAGGGCTCTTGAAATATAGCTGATGCTAACGTGCGCTAACTTTGTTTTGCTAAGTCTGTCGGCTCAACAAATAAAGTTGTTGTCACTGAAACAACAGTTTGTTGCCACATCAAGTCAATATTTGGTGAGGAATGATTCTTTTGTATTTATAATGGCTTTTGCTGTTTTGTTCTTTCCTGCGTCTGCGTTCTCTTTTTTATTCTATTGTCCAATCATTTCGCGGTAAACCAGTTCACGGGTCCAAAGCAAGTCAGCACCCTTTGGAATCTAGTAGCTCTCAAGGCCCTTTGGACCCTTCAAACAAGGCGATACCGTACGGTGCGCAGTGGAAACACGGACCGCCCCAATCCGCTCCAAAGTGGATCAAATGAAACATGCCTATAATGTACACAGTTCGGGACCTGCACTGGTCCTGCAAGAGATTCAAATAAATGTGCTGTTACAGGGAGCACTGCGGGTCCAGGGAAAGTGCAGGTCTTTTTTTCCTGGACACCATGACAGACTGGAGCGGTTTCAGGTAATAGGATGAGCACATGTAAACCTGTGCTGCATTGGTCAAACATGCACATTCTTCATCGGTTTGTGTCAAACGCACTCCATCAGCAGCAGATCGAACTGATCCATCTGTGTCAGGTGTTCTTTTGTCCTTAACAGCCCAAAATTATACTCTCTTAACCTTGTTAAGAACTTCATAAATAAAAAGGAAAACATAAGGGGGGGAAAATGCACAAAAACTGTACTCTGTCAGTGCCAACCCATTGCAAGCCTATATTTTTGATTGAAAGCTACTTTATTAATACTTTTCAAGAAATAATTGTGTTGCAGCAGTTAATTCGTACAAGGTGTGTTACCGTGCAGTAGGAATAAAAGTGTTTCTGAAGCACTCAGCTTTGCAGTTTGGGGCAGTCAGGGCATTGGATCTCCGAAATTGTGAGAAATCGTGAAAGATGCATATTTATTTGAGTGCTGCTTTGAAGGGTTAGGGTTAGGGTTAGACGACAATTTCCTGACTGAGTAGTTTTACATTACATACACAGCACTTACAATTTAGAATAATTGCTCCAAAGTAATCCATTGCTTGTTTATCTTTTGAAATAAGGCATCTATCCTGCAAGTCAATTAGACAGGAGGAAAAGAACATATTTTATATAAATATAACTGTCACATTACTTTAATCTGTCTTTCTTCATTCTTTTGTCCATCCATTGCTAGAATGATGTTTTATTTTCATTTTAGTTTAGTCTTTAAATTACTGTCGACATTATGTGGGCACATTTATTTTTTCTCCACTTACTTGATGACCAATAAGCCATGTAGTCAACTTGCAATTTCACACAAAGAACAGAATTATCTGTACCATCTGAAAGTACAAAAAAAATGCCTTTAATCTCCAACACATTTTGAAATTGGAAAACCAAGATTCATTGGCTTTTATATTATGTTCAGTGCCAACTACAAGGAACATTTTGTCCAATCAATTCATATTATCACCAAGAACAAACTTGACATTATCAAATATATTTTCCTGGAAATCTTTGACAAAGGAATAGCATTCACACTGCTATTGTATGTGAGGTTTTGAAAATGGCTTAACACCTGTAGTTGTGATTTGGTGATCACTTTTGGTTCATGCATGTTTCAGCAACTATTCTGAGCAGATTCTTTTGGAGGCAAGGCAGTGTCCAGCTTTGTGCAATGCGTCTTGGGACACTAAGTTTGCCAAAATCTGCATATGTGCAACAACCATCCACAATATGGTACAATACTAACTAATGTTAAGAGTAATGAAACCAAAATAAACAAATATGATGATGTATTGATGATTATAATTGGCTATATATGTAATTTACAGCCTACCTGTTTAAGCCTGTGTTTTATTTGTCACAAAAATAATAGTATTACATTTATTATACCTTTATTATACAGAACGATACGTCATAAGGCGCTGGTACAGCTGGCAGCCCGGTGTAAACGCTCTCTCTTCTTTCTCACACTTATTGTGCTTTATCTCCTATATTTTGTAAATATAGTTAGTATATTTTTTCTATTTTACTGTACGATAGGGACACGCGCTGGAATATTTTTTTTATTCAACTGTTTTTTGACTTTTTTGGCTGGATTTGAGCGTTTTTCGTTGTGTTGTTGTGACGTGAGCTAGCTCCGAGCGAGCCCACCAGCTCCCGCGCGCCCTCCGGCCGCCGCTAAAGTACGGCGTGTCGTCGGTACACGTTTATATACACGTTTATATGAAAGAGGAACTTCACGAACGATCGGGACACGCACTGGAATCGCTTTAAATTAACTTGTTTTGACTTTATTCGGCTGGATTGAGTGTTTTCGTCGTGTCGTTGCGATGTGTCTTGGCTCTGAGTCCCCCGGCTCCGGCCCCGCCCCCCGCCCGGCGCCGTACCGCGTTTACACAAAGGAGGAACTCATGAAACTGCGGAGAACAGTTGTCTTACCCGGAGATCGTCACGTTATCCCGGCGGACATCCTAAGGAAAACGCAACGAGGCAGACGGGCTGGACGTAAACTCCGAGAGAAGAGAGGGACAAACAGGAAGTCGGTTCCCGCCGTAGTCATGGGTAACGTGAGGTCCCTTCAAAATAAAATGACGGAAATAGCGAGCCTCATGCGGTCCCAAAGGATTTATAGGGACAGCAGCGTCTTGATTTTCACAGAGACCTGGTTAACAGCAGAAATGCCAGACTCTATTGTAGGTTTGGACAATTTTCATCTGCTGCGGGCGGACAGAACGAGAGAAAGCGGGAAGAAAAGAGGTGGAGGTCTGGCGGTGTATGTGAACACGAGCTGGTCCAAACCCGAACACTGCACAGTGAGGGAGCAGCTATGTAACAAGGATATTGAACTATTGGCTATTGGCATGAGGCCATATTATCTGCCCCGGGAGTTCTCACATGTGATTTTGATCGCAGTCTATGTGGCCCCGTCTGCCAATGCTGAAAATGCTTGTGAAGCACTGCTCTCCTGCACTTGTAGGCTGCAAACACAGCATCCACAGGCTCTCTTCCTCATCTCTGGTGACTTTAACCACGCTTCTCCCTCTTCTGTTCTACAAACATACACCCAGTATGTTACCTGCCCCACCAGAGAGAATAGAACATTGGACTTGTTTTTTGCCAACACCAAGGAGGCTTATTCTTCTTCCCCCCTCCCTCCCCTGGGCAGCTCGGACCACAACCTTGTACATCTGAGGCCTGTGTATGAACCCATTGTGCGCAGGCAGCCTGTGGTGTCCCGTGAGGTGAGGATGTGGTCTGCTGAGAGCGAGGAGGCTCTGAGGGACTGCTTCAGCACCACTGTCTGGACTGAGCTTTATTACCCACATGGGGAGGACATCAACACCATCACAGAGTGCATCACGGACTACATCAACTTCTGTTTTGAGAACATTGTTCCCTCCCGGACGGTGCAGTGTTTTCCAAACAACAAGCCATGGATTAATCGTGAACTGAAGGCTCTGCTGAAGGAGAAGAAGAGAGCCTTCAGGTCAGGGAACAAGGAGGAGCTGAGGACTGTGCAGAAGGAGCTGAGGAGGAAGATCAGGCAGGCTGAAGCCGGCTACAAGAGGAGGATGGAGGAGCAGCTGCAGCAAAAGAACATTCAGGGAGTGTGGAGGAGCCTGAAAACCATCTCAGGCTTCAAAATCCCCCTGCCCAGACAGAGGGGGACCTACAGTGGGTGAATGATTTAAATGCTCACTTCTTGAGGTTTGATCGGTCACCCGCCCCTCCCCCTGCACAGCTGCATGCTCCCTCTTCCACAGCTGGACAATGCCCTGCATCTGTTCCTCTTCGCTTATCTGCCCCGGACCATCAGCTCCCCACTTCGCCTGGACTCACCCATCCCCCCAGCACACGGTCCCCCTGCCAACCACTGACTGTCACAGCAGCACAGGTGAGGAGTGAGCTGAAGAGGATTAAAGTGAGGAAGGCAGCAGAACCTGACGGCATCAGCCCCAGGCTCCTTAAGTCCTGCGCAGATGAACTGTGTGGAGTTGTGGAGCATGTCTTCAACATGAGCCTGAAGCTGAGGGTGGTACCACAGGTCTGGAAGACCTCCTGTCTGGTACCTGTGCCTAAGAAACCGCGCCCCAAAGACCTCAACAGCTTCAGGCCAGTGGCTCTCACATCCCACCTGATGAAGACACTGGAGCGGCTGGTCCTGGACCACCTCCGCTCCACCGTGAGCTCAGCCATGGACCCGCTGCAGTTTGCATATCGGCCTGGCATCGGAGTGGAGGACGCCGTCATCTCCCTGCTGCACCGCTCTCTCTCTCACCTGGAAAAGCCTGGCAGCTCTGTGAGGATCCTGTTCTTCGATCTTTCCAGCGCCTTCAACACCATCCAGCCGCTGCTCCTGAGGGACAAGCTGGAGACGGCTGGTGTGGAGTATGACCTGGCAGAGTGGATCCTGGACTACCTCACGGACCGACCCCAGTTTGTGAGAGCACGGGACTGTGTGTCTGACACTCGGACCTGCAGTGTGGGGGCGCCCCAGGGCACTGTCCTCGCACCCTTTCTCTTCACCCTTTACACTGCAGACTTCAGACACGACACGGACAGCTGTGTCCTGCAGAAGTTCTCTGACGACTCTGCCATCATCGGACTCATCACAGACGACGATGATGCGGAGTACAGGGGACTGGCGCAGGACTTTGTGGACTGGTGTCAGCGGAACCACCTCCTCATCAACGCGGGGAAGACCAAGGAGATGGTGGTGGACTCCCGCAGACGCCACCCCACTGGCCCCGCACCAGTGAACATCCAGGGACGGGACATTGAGAGAGTGGACTCATACAAGTACCTGGGTGTTCATCTGAACCACAAACTGGACTGGACTCATAACACAGACGCACTGTAAAGGAAGAGCCAGAGTCAGCTCTACCTCCTGCGTAGACTCATGTCTTTTGGAGTGACAGGGCCACTCCTGAAGACCTTCTATGACTCTGTGGTGGCATCAGCCCTCCTGTATGGTGTGGCCTGCTGGAGCAGCAGCATCACAGAGAGGGAGAGGAGGAAGCTGGACAAAGTCATCAAGAAGTCCAGCTCTGTCCTGGGCTGTGCTCTGGACTCGGTGCAGGAGGTGGGGGACAGGAGGGTCCTGGCTAGATTCACATCTATGCTGGACCATGAGTGTCACCCCCTGCAGGACACTCTCTCCGCTCTGGAGAGCAGCTTCAGTGAGAGACTGATCCACCCTCGATGTGTGAAGGAAAGGTTCCGTAGGTCTTTCCTTCCTGCTGCTTTCAGACTTTATAACAAAAACTGTTAGTACTGAACACTCGCAATACTGACCTAACCTAATACTGATGTGCAATTCTGTCATATGTGCAATTGCTGTTGGAATTCATGTGCAATTACTGTGAAATTCATGTGCAGTCTATGTGCTGTCGTGACACATATTCATGTGCAATTACTGTCGCGATCACATGCAATGGTATTTATGTATTTATTTGTTTATTTATTTGTCTATGGGAGTTTTTGTTTATTTATTGGAGATCTTCTGCTGGGAGTGTTTTTCAGACTTCCTATGGGTGATCTGTTCTTCTGTATCTACCTCTGTATCTACCTGCGTTGCACCAATGAAATTTCCCCATGTGGGACAATAAAGGAATATCTTATCTTATCTTATCTTATCTTAACAAATGTAATAGCAATTGGCATTCAACCTTTGGGGCGGCTCGTAGTAGAGGGACCCTGTGTCTGTGACAGGAAACAGGAAACAGTACCCACTGAGGGTCAGAGAGGGAGCAACAGACACTTAATGAAGCTAATTATTGCTTTGCGTTGCAGTTTGAGCAAGTTTGTTTCTGCAGATTTTAGTTACATGCAATTTCACAACAATGTAGGCTGTTAAAAAAAAAACACATGCCTTAACAACAGCAACAACACTGTTTAGACAACGTCATGTATTTTTATTGAATTAACATAATATTCATGATTCACTATTTAGTACTTTACTCACAATTTAGTCCTGTGTCTTCCCAGTAGGTTACCGTGGTCATATGTCAGTTATATGTTGGTTTGGTTCTGCTTTAACTTCACCTGGTTTGGGCTTGGTGGACAAAAAATACCAAGACCTTTACCAAGACGTTTTTATTTGTTCCAAAAAGCCCTCACACCTGCAGTTTGTGCTTTCTAGCATTGGGTGCTGTGGTGGTAGTTAACCTGCACAGATTAAGAGAGCGACAGTGTGAAATCTCACACAGCCCAGTGAGGAAACACTTCAATTACAAACTGCCCACGTTTGAAAAGGTCACTGTTTCTGATAACACAATTACACTGATGACGCAGGCCAGACAGCTGACCTTGGTCCAGACTCACAGCAATGTGTCTGTCCTTATAGCAGAAGAAACTTTCCATCACTTATACAACACACCTTATTGAGCATTTATTCTCCACAGTTTTATGTAAGAAAAAATAAATCAATTAGAAAATAGTGAGGAGTATTGAAATATCAGCACAAAGGTTTTCTGGTGGAGGGTCTGTGTCAAATCGTATCAAACTTCATTTATAAATACTGTTGTAAATCGATTCAATTTTTTTTTAAATCAGATGATTCACACATTTGAAGTATGATAAATCATGATTTATTGCATTGCACACTTTAAATTTTTTTTTTATTATTTATAGCGTTGAGTTCACGGTGTTCAACTCGAGATCTCTGCATATTTATGTGGAGCGAAGTAAAGCTGTACAGCTCTGCACGCGCAAACATCAGCTCACTATAGTCTACTGTCAAAATTGTTGACAATAAAATCCCAGGGTGCATGTAAAACTATTATTATTATTTAATTTTTTTTCAACAATCACATGTGTCGCTTCAGATGATGACAGTTTCACAGCAGAGTCGACAACAGAGGACACACAACAACAAACAATAGGTGATCAAATAAATAAAGAGAATACATATAATTAAGAACGTTTAAATATTATATTGAAATTTTGCCCAAAGAGTTATTTATGTGTAAGTCAAAAACCCCAGTTAAAACAATTATATTGTAAGAGCTGTGAATGAGCAAATTCACTGATAAAAGCAGCACATTTATTCGGTGGGCAACATTGGAGAACTGCTAAACATGATTGCATTATATTCAGAGGTTGTGTATCGATGGCCAGTGTGAAGTTAAAGCTGCGGTGCCGCCTCCACTTCCAATGCCACGTCTAACAGAAAATGTAAAGTTAAAGCTGTGGAGGTTTAGAGACCAAGGAGAGAACAACTGGTGCATCTGCTCCCAGCCATGTTCCAGTTAAAAATAAACTGTCACGTTTGTGGTCAGTGGTCAAAGAGCGGACATTCAAAAGAGCCATATTGAAGGTGACGGGTCAGAACACATTGGTGTTGGACCGAGCAGCCTTTGTATCACTGATAAAAGCAAAACAAGTATATTCCTAGCACAGAGACACAAGGTCAGACACACACACTCCAGTAGATGAATTAAAGGAATAATAGAGGATTTTTGGCGCGCAATCTGAGTCTCATTTCCTCGTGGCGTGGACAGCCGAGTAGTTCTCCCACATGTCAATCATTCCCTGCGTCCTACTGCACACCTGCAGCCTCGTTCCTGGGATAGCAGCACGTTTCCCTGGCTGCACATGCATGGTTGATATGCTGGTGTGTGTTTAGCGAGTTCCTTCAGTACAAAAATGATGACAGAGAAAGACTGTGTTCGAGCTCAGAAGAGACGGAAATCTGAGGAGACGAGAGATGCGATGCATCCGTCACGCTAATAAACAAATGCATGTGTAGCAGCGAGGCTGTTGCGTGCTTCCACAGGAGGTTTGATGGGAGTCGGCCTCTTGGAAACAACAGGAGGGTGGGGGGTGAGTGTGGTTAGTGTGCGCATGTGCATTCTTTAAAAGGGGACTAACAGTCGCTTGAGTTCTCAAATCGGCAAAAATTCTCTATCCATCCATCCATTTTCTGCCGCTTATCCGGGGCCGGGTCGCGGGGGGAGCAGTCTGAGCAGGGACTCCCAGACTTCCTTCTCCCCAGACACTTCCTCTAACTCCTCCGGGGGGATCCCGAGGCGTTCCCAGGCCAGCCGAGAGACATAGTCTCTCCAGCGTGTCCTGGGTCTTCCCCGGGGCCTCTTCCCGGTGGGACATGCCTGAAACACCTCCCGAGGGAGGCGCCCAGGAGGCATCCGGAACAGATGCCCGAGCCACCTCAGCTGGCTCCTCTCGACGTGGAGGAGCAGCGGCTCTACTCCTAGCTCCCCCCGTGTGGCCGAGCTCCTCACCTTATCTCTAAGGGAGCGCCCAGCCACACGGCGGTGGAAACTCATTTCAACCGCTTGTGTCCGCGATCTTGTTCTTTCGGTCACTACCCAAAGCTCATGACCATAGGTGAGGGTAGGAACGTAGACCGACCGGTAAATAGAGAGCTTTGCCTTTCGGCTCAGCTCCCTCTTTACCACAACAGTCCGATGCAGCGACTGGATCACTGCAGCCGCTGCACCGATCCGCCTGTCGATCTCACGCTCCATCCTTCCCTCACTCGTGAACAAGACCCCGAGATACTTGAACTCCTCCACTTGGGGCAAGGACACCCCACCCACCTGGAGAGGGCAAGCCACCTTTTTCCGGTCGAGAACCATGGCCTCAGATTTGGAGGTGCTGATTCTCATCCCAGCCGCTTCACACTCGGCTGCAAAAATTCTCTATTATTCCTTTAAGTTCATTCATTGTGGTTACATTCAAATTAACCTTATTCTGGAAGTTGAGCGCTGCCAGCCGACTTAATCCTCCTTCCACTTGTATTAGTTAACATAGGGCTGAGAAAATAAGTTTTACATTGACTAAAAAGTCGTTTTCAGACCACCCAGGGAATTGGTTGGTCACATGAATATTGAAAATTTTACTCAAATGAGTCTACTTTATATCACATTTTAGAGTCCAGACTTTTCCCTCCTTCTCCATTAAAATGTGCTTCTACTGCATTGATTTGTTTATGCTGCTGGGAAAGTTATCACTGTTTAAGGCCCTTTAAAGCAAGAGTGAGAAGGTTCTGTGTTTTCTGAATTTGAATGTCAGAATAATAAATCTTATGCTGTGGCTTTTACTAATGGTTATTAATTTACTCATGTCTGTGTGGCTTTTAACAATTTGTGCTGTCATTGTTTTATGGCCGTCTGTTCAAACATCAACCTGCCCTGGAACTATTAATGGAAATAAGCCATTATGGCTAAATCTGGCATATTTACATGGGATCATTTTGATTAATATGCACTGACCCAGTGCAAAACACAAATAAAAAATCGTATTTTTGCTGAAAACATTGCATACCTCAGTGGGCACATCCACATTTCCACTGGGGCTGAGCGAGCGATGTGCGGCTTGGCATTCTGCAAATGTCACTGGGATAGTGTTCACAAATACAACCCGGCACCTTGGAGATTACATTTTATCAACATACAAATGAGCTGGGATTGAGACTGCGCTGGCGCTCTGACCACACAGCCAATGGCCATGCTTAAGTTGATAGGAAAAGGAGCGTGACATTGACTTGACTTGTATAGTACTGGCTGTATTAATGTGTGTAGTAAGTAGTGCAGACTCGATGCAACAGCGTCAACTTAAATATGAAATAAATTTAAAAAAAACAATGACAACCACTCAGAATTGCTAGTCGTTAGTAATATCATTAGACGACTTCAGAATAAGTGGTAATCATGCACAAACAAAAAAGATCATAAATGTAGTTGAAAAGGTGAAGTAACCATCAACCCACAGCTCCCAGAAACCAACACAGCCACTGACCCATTACAATAAGTAAAATCATTTTGAAAAATCAATGAACTGCTTAAAAAACAATCCTATTCTTAACATTAATAAGGTTGTACATTTAGAGATGTATATATATTTATCAAGCAAACCCCTAAGGTCATTTCATCTATAAAATCTCATTATCAGTTACTCTGTCCTTCATATTATGCCTTTGAATGAGTTACGAAGCTCTTAATTATTGCCATACACAAATACTCTGAAGATGAAAGAGCGCTCTCTTCCTTTCAGCTGTTCGGTGTAAGCTGCAGCGCTTTTCAATCACACACATTTACATAAGACGGACCAATATAAATGCAGTCATATGCATAGAAATAGGAGTCGGGAATGAGAGGCGACAGGGGAAAAGCCTACCTGTGAAAATAGCTCAAGCATAAAGCGACATTAATATCTCATCTGTTAGCATTGTCACTAAACAATTCTTCACTGAGACGCAGCCAGGATCAGTTATATAGACTTCCCATGTGTAGTTACAAAATCGATGCAATAACATCTGAAGTACTTGACCTTCAGCTCAGCACGAATAATCATCATTTCCCAGTGGCCACAGTTTATGTACAGTACATTTCAACTTTTTTTTTGTTTTTTTTACTGCACCTCTGTAAAAAAATCCTATACCATACATACATTTATTTTAGTTTTTTGCAAATTGTTGTTGTAGATTTTCAAATTTCTTTATTAAAAAAATCAGTTTGATACAAGATCTTGCAATCTGTTTGTCGCGGCTCCTCATGGTTTGACTTAAAGTGTTTTTATAGGGTTTAAAATGTAACTTCAGTTGTAGTTCCACTCCACCCATGGAAAATATGTGGAAGGTCTGTAATGCTGGTGGTTGGGGTGAAAGGTAAACTCCAGTGAAATGACCAGCTGACCAATAAAAATCAAAGGTATGTAAAAAACAATCTAATAATAATAAGAGCAGCGTTTATAAAAGCTTATTGGAAACGCTTTGGTCTTGGGATATTTTTTGCAAATAAGTGAAAGGGTAACCAGTTCAAAGATGTTCATGCAGACTCTGAAAGGTAAAACATACAATACAATACATTATCTGTTAAGGATGTGCTTAGGCAAAGTGCAGTGCATTTTAAGAAGCATCTGAAGCACGTTGGAAGTGAAATGGCTTTTACAAGAGGCTGATAATTCCTTATGCACATTTTACCAAATCTGAAAAAATAAATAAAAGAAAACAAAGCTCTCTAAGACATCAGTGCAATTTGCTCAAATAAATGATTTGAGAGAAATGTTATTTGTTTGTAAATCTCCTCTGGTTTAGTTGCTTTGTTTCCTGCTTTGTGCATTCCAAATAAGCCCCAAATTATGCAGAGGTGAACGGGCTGTGGGAAGCAGAATGCGGATGAGCACCAATATTATAACACATTAAGCTCACAACAAATACTGGGGCTCTGCATGCGACAAAAGATCAAAATCCTTTCACGTTAAGGATTTGTCTGCATATTTCAGTTTAAGTTTGGGGGGGGGGACTTAACATAGGTGGAATAAAAGACGCTCTGTTCGCATGAGTTTGCGAGTAGATTCAAGGTCAAGCACACTCGAGATGACAAGATGAATGGTTGGATTGAGTTTGGATCTGAATGAGGTGGGCTTGCATAAAAAGGAGGAGTCTGCTGTATCACACAAACAGCTCACGGGAAGAGTTTGATGAGGGTTTGTCAATCGCAGCAGTGGAATATGACACAATCCAACCTGTAAAACAACCTTTAGTTAGTACACGCATTACATTTAGTCAAATAAATGATACACACTACTGGATTGTGACCATGACCATTCTATTTTATTGTTCTTTTGACTATAATGAATGCACCATTGGTAGAAAAAAAATAGAACTCATGTATGACGGTATTGTAAATCAAGTATCATTTAAGTACGGGTGCTCCATCTTTGCTGACAGTGATGTAGCGATGTTACCCTCCACTCCAGAGCAATTCATGCTTTTCATCTGTTTGGAGGCATTGGGGTTCACCACTGTCTCATTACTGTCACCTCTTTTCACATCCACCTTTATTTTCTCAACTGCAGAGCGAAAGAACAGCGAAGAAACCACTTTCGTTTGACATTTCAGTGTGCACCACGTGGCCAACAATAAGACATAAACAGCCCAGATAAAGTGTGATTTCTTTTATTAAAAAGCTTGTTGATGTTTTATTGAAATCAATGAACACGTAATTGTGGACAGTGGAAAATCACAACGGCTACTTTTGCAGAGTAACCATCCAGCAAGGGACTCTGCTCAATTGTTTTCCAAATTGCTCTCCAAAGAATGGATAGTCAATTTATTTTCAATTTGAAGCTTCTATTCTTGTGCAGAGAATGTCTATCCAAACGCCACCCTCCATAGTGCTGCTTTTATACAGTCCGGCCTGTGCGTTCTCAATAGGTGGTGGTGATGTGTGGTCAATGATCCGGCCTTTTGACCAGTAATGCAGCAGGCAATCAAAAAACCCTCACAATCTCTCTTCAAGTATTGCAGCTGCACGGCTAAAAGCCATACTGCGGTACCACCTATAATCTTAAAACGGTGAGCGCGTTGAGTTCTGGGAGTGGTCTTGTGAGGGGTGGGCATGGGTCTTTCCACACCATAGTGTGAAGAACTAGCAGGGCCCTCCATGTCAGAGCTAAAGCCAACCTGAGCCGTCTTTACTAATATCAAGACTAGTCCAGAGACATCAGCTTTAAGGACAATAAAGGATTATCTTATCTTAAAATGCTATTAAGGTGTAACCAGGTGGTTCCGTGTGTGGCATTCGGGTGGTACTATATATGTTTTAAACTAATTTACATTAAATCAAAATGAAGAAAATAAAACCAACAACTCCACCGGGCTTACACCCGGAAAACTAACTAAAAAGACACAGATTCGTTCTTGATTATACAGAGGCAGATTCCAGTTTCATGACATGTAATTTATTTAACAGGCTATTAATTTAATAAATACTTTAACAACACAAGTAGAGGCAATCACAGTTTGTATCACAGCTCTTAATGCGTGGATGTATAGTCTTTTAAGAGTTCAGTGGATCTGGACAACACAGAGCAAGGACATCCATATCAACAGAGGGCAAGGCAACGGCTCCAGCGCACACCACCGCTCCAGAGTTCATGTACTCGGTTACATCACGTAAGCTGCACGGGACCACATGTTGTGGGGCTATGACAGCGAGACCACAACAATCTCGAGTCAGCAGCGATCACATCGGAGCGTTAACAAAGCGGCGCCAGGTGACGGGCCACGGCACTGGAGAGCGGAGGTATGTGGAGCAACACCCAAGGACCCAGGAAGTGCGTTGGTCAGAGGATGAATGACAAAACTGATCAACGTGATTAGCCAATAGGAAGTGGCATGGTCTGCCCGCAGACCATACTGCCACACGTGTATATCAGGCAGTACTAAAATTTGCTACCGCAGCGCGCCAGTGAAAAGGTTGCCTGACCAGCCGTTCCCAACACGTTTTGGCAAACTACTTATCAAAACCGTGTGTGGGTCTGGGGCTCGACCGCTGCGGTTCAATTTCTAGGGCGGAGTTTAGAGCAGAGACAGGACCAATCAAATAAACCCAGAAGTGACGCAAAAAACGCGACACGCTTAGCCGGATATTACGTAGCCCCGCGTTATCCGTCCCCGAATGCAGAAAATATCTCCTGAATCGCGATGACGCCCTTCGTATAACCGCATGTAACCCACGTTCATCACGGCGAGTAGAGCGGCCTTTCCTGATTGTTCAAACCGAAGCGAGAGCAGAAGTAAACACTCGGTCACGAGCCGGGTCGCGAGCCGGGTCACGAGCCGGGTCACGAGCCGGGTCACGAGCCGGGTCCGCCATCTTGAATGTTTTGGAACGGGGGTGAGGAGCTACTTCCGTATCTCAGTGTGACGCGTTAAAACCTCCGACTGGGATTGGATAGGTAAATGGATTACCGACGATTTCATTGGCTCTGACTCCGAATCCAGACCCTTACGCATTCGAACAGAATGTGGGCGGGGCTGGCGGGTCAGGCAAGTGAAAAGGGGGATGAGGGCTGTACCTTTTTGCTTTGTTGCATGTATATTAGCTGTGTGTTTTGTGTACAGTCGATTGCCACTGTTTTAAATTTGCTTTCAATTCCAAGTGTGATTACTTTGTCCTTTGTTTGTGCCAGACTTTATCTGTTTTTTACCCAAATGGTTTGGGCCTGGTTAGGGCTTGGATGGGAGACTGCTGGAATGCCAGGTGTCTCAGTGGGTAGTGCATACTGATGTGTCCTTGGGCAAGACACCCACCTTGCCTCCAGTGTCCAAGTACGCTGTTGTATGAATGAGTGTCGTGAGAGTGAATGCGGGACAACAGATACAACGTTTTTAAGCCAAGTAGTACCGACCTGAGATTTAAGATTTGGATTACAAAAAGCATTAGCGTTTTTCTTCAGAACGTTGAAAAACATCAAATGAAAAGCATTGATATGTTGAAGGAATCCCTTTGGCTTAGAGGGACATTTATAGGTATTTTCAAATAAGAAGTTATTATAATCAATAAATAAAACAAAGCAATGATTATAGTAACTATTTGACTGAAATCTTTATTGAGATGTATAAAAATATATATATAAATCTGGATTTTTAAGGGGAGTAATATCTACATTTTATAAATGCCTTACAGTTTTTCTCGATGGTTTTGATATCTGTGTCAACTCAAAACAGTTCACACCTGTGTCTGAACAAAAGCACGCGGGACAAAAAGACACATTTTGCTTGCAAAAGGCTGTTACTCTCTCAAAACACTTAAAACATGCAGCAAAAGCAAATTTTGCCTTCAAACACAACAACGTGTTGCCAGTTCAAAAGCATCTTTAATCAATCATTTCACACTGGACAACAAAATAAAAAAACATGGCCATCAATATGAACCAGTGCAGCCACATGTCCTGTTGACATGCCAGTGGCATTTCCTTGCTTTACATAGTTATACTTTACACAGAAATACTCGAAATCAGAGACAATTCCATGCCATTATTCTCAAAACTTTGGCTTAAAACTGAAATACAGAGAAAAATAGTAAAAATATGGGAACATACAGTAACTACATACATACAGTTCAAATTAGTAATTGTCTATTCGTTCACGACGAAAGGGCCACAGGTTCTCATCCACATCGCATTCCATATTTTCTCTGGCAATGCATCGAGGGAAAAATCTCCTTGCATGGCGTATCCAGCCCCGACATTGTTCAGCACCAATTTCCTGGGCACCTATGGGTGGAGAGTGACTAATTGAAGAATTGTGCAAAGGAGTCTGAATCAGCGATTCAGACTTATGCAAGGAATCTATACCACCTGTGAAAAGAGGTTTTCCTTTTGTTTAGCACGGGAAAACCAATAGCGAGTTTGGGGTTTTTGAATGACGTTGTTGGCGTGCTCGTTTATGAAAGAAGGGGCAAGAATCAGAAAGTTAAAATCAATCAGATGTTTAATCCCTGCCATTTACAAGACTAATACAGATAACCAGAGAGCTTACCTAAAATGTCCCTAACGAATGTGAGGCGACTTACACGGGCGTAGTCCGGACGCGCCCTGTCCCTGTGCGCTCAAACAATTTATACATTTTCATATGGGGCGTGATATGAAGGTTGTATTCTTCCATTCGCTGTTCCATCGCACAGCGATGTCCTTGGGTCTGCAGCTTTCTCCTTATCTAGGAATGTGGTCTGTGTGAGACCAGTTTCAGCACAACTTAGTGACTAAAATGAATACAATCTAAAGTTAATATAGTTGGAATTCCCTTATAATATCAAAGTACAGTTTTAATACAATTAAGTAAAGTTAATATTTGGTATTCCCTTCAACGTCTCTGTTAACTGTTTTGCAAAAGATTGTGAGAAATGTGTGAACCTAATGAAAATGTATAAACACATTCGCAAGAGATGACTTCTGCTGTGCAGAGAAAGAAGTCATGAAGACCAAGTGGGTTCTAGTTTACCTAAGCAGGTAAAAGCAATCGAGAAAAACTGTAATGACCTGGACAGCTAATCTACTAAATAGATTAAAACTAAATGAGGAGAAAAGGATGTAATTTTGTTTTGAAGACTGAGGAGTGGAAACATTTATTTACCTTAAAAAAGGAATTCTGTTGGATGAATGTGGCCCGTTTTTTTTATAACACCATGTCAAAGTGCTCATTACTCACAGGAAGGGGCTGAATATTGGAGACATTGTGGTTGCCAGGAGGCTCATCATTATCATGTATTCTGGGACTGTCCTGTTGCACAGAAATATTGGACAGAAATTAACAAGGCACTGCAGACTCCATACCTCTCAATTTCAGAACTATGTGTTTGGGCCTCAAAACCCTGCCATGAACAACACAAATGGATGCATTTGGAACATACTTCTGGCGGCCGGGAAAAAAGCCATCACAAAAAAATGTATGACACAAACTGCACCAACAATAAAGGACTGGGCCGACACCATAACTGGGGAAAAACTCACATACAGACTGGAAAATGGACAAATTGAACAGAAACTGGACTAAATGGGTCTCTCATCTTGTACCATATGTGCCTTAGCCTTTCTTTTTTATAAATATGCCCATGGCTACAATCCGACCTATTCAAACAAAACAAATATGAATAAAATCATAAATAATAACAGTAGTTTACCGTCAATGGCTGGCATTGTCCAGTGCCTGGGGTTCTCAACATGAGAACATGGTTTGTAGTTAAGTCCAACACATTAATCAACAGTGCTGTATATTAAACCACTTCTATCTTCAGGGAGTGTAAATAATAACAAATGTACAAAGTCAGAAGAAGTCAGTATCCATCAGCACTGTTAAAGAAAGTGTTCTCTTGGATTTCAATTCTCTTCTTGGTGGATCAAGTAGTGCTACATTCACATTTTGTACAAGTGCAGATGGAAAAGAGGAGTGACCCATCTTAAGAAGCCATCTTCAGATTCAACACGGTTTACAAAAAGGCACTGTAATGTCTATATATAAGAAGTCGGCAGTTCCTTTAACCTGTGACAACATTTGAAAACATGTTTTTGATAACACACCCTGAACATATTGATCCCTTTCTCTACACAACATGACTTTCCCACTACAAATGTCCCCTATGCAAGTATCTCCAATCCATCTCTGCCATTATATCATTTATTAAAGTACCTATACCCCGGGGACACATGTTATGGTTCCTCCTTATTTCTAAATTAAACTCCATAATGAATTACTGCTGCTGTTTACGTTTAATCAATATCTAAATAATTAGTGGAAATGATCTGTTTGCTGACTGTGTAATGAGAGATGACGCTGGGGGAATTATACAACATAACCTTTGAGCAATGTTTTGCACAGTAAACCAGTGGCAAAGGTGACAGCAAGAAAATGAAGACCAAACAACTGCCAATTAAAACATTTATGAGCGTTTTTCTTAATTTGCCTGAAATGTTCCTCAATATTGCATTAAGCTTATTTATCATGAATTAATTAAATTAAAGTTGTTTTTTTTTATTTTCTAAAGAAATTCCTTGAAAAAACATGCGGACTGTGAGCAGGGTCACCTCTCCACAGTTCTGACCTGTAACTTGCCACCAACTGCTTGTTTCCATAGCGATAGATCAGTTTAATGCCATACGGTGGAAGATTCCAGACAAAGCAATACCATCTCCAAAGACACAAGTAGGTGGCAGATTACAGCAGAAAGGTTTAAAGAATCCCTCATCGAAAACATTCTTGAAGTTGCATTTTGGTTTATTCGCGCACATGTAAATTTCTGCAGCTTTCTCTCTTCAAACCCGCTCCGAAGCTACACATTATGTTTTTATCTAGTAAACTCCATGTTTATCTTAAGCCAATACAACTTCACCTCACACATTCTGATCATTTCTGAGGACAAAATAAATCATGGCATGTTAGAGTTGTTGGCATTTTGAAGATCTATACATGTATATAATATTAAGTTATATGTTGTCTTATGAAGTCAAAAGGCATAATGCATAATAGATAATATATTGCTTATGTGGCTAGAATACTCCACCAGTACTGTATCCCAAAAGCAGGGCCCTTTTCCCTCAGCTTCCATCAGAGAAAAACAAATAGCTGGAGGTAGAGTCCTATGTGCAGCTTTTAACCAAAGAGAGTTTTAGATCGAACAGCAAAAACCTCACATAACTTAAAAACTCGCCAAACGTCCAGAGATTAGCAAAAACAATATACAAGAGTAAACAAAAAGCCTCTATGGAACAACCCGATAAGCTGCTGAGTCACTGCGGTAAATACATTCATCACACACAGAATACTCTTAAATGAATGCTTACTTTAGTGTTTCGCATCTTAAAATATCCATGTTTTAACATTTGTCTGACTGAAAATACAAGTATTGCCTGGGATCCAGACAGGTCCTTTCTGTATATTCTGTTCTGAAGTTCTAGTCTGGTAGACAACAAAACAGAAATCGTCGAAACCTTAATTTATAAGTTGTATTTATATAATGAAGATAAAACAAAAGAAAAAGAAGTGGAGCCCTTATTCGTACCAGATGGTTTTATTATGTCAATGCACACTTTAGAAGCAAAAAAAGCCTTGGCATCCTGCAAAGAAAACCAACATTTGAACAATACAAGTCATTCGCTTGAGCCTGTATCCTCCAGTCATCGAATGGACTGCGTTACATATTATTGCAAAGGGTCACTTTTGTTAAAACGTATCAGCAAAAAAAATAATGGAGCTAAAATAAACTTTGTGGTTACATAAAATATGGGTCGTTTCATTGTTGTATAGTGGAAAATACATTTTCATATGCAAACACACACAATAAAATAAAACAAATGAAATGTGACCCATAACAAAAAGGTGAACATAACTGAATCAAACTTCTACGCTAAGGGTGTTCAAATCACAAAAGACTAATCATTTGTTGGTTTATTTTAATACTCAAACTATTTGAGGTTGTATCAAAAACTTTGTAAAAAATTAGGAGATTTATTGTTGATAATTTCCAGTGATAATGTAAGTTGATGTTTTAATAAAAGTAAGTTTAATGATCAGTCGTTTTTGTTGCTTCATTATCCATCTGAGACATATTGGCACAAAATATTACTTGGGTAACTGGAGAGAAGAATTACCTCAGTAGATAAAATACAAAGTACAAAAATAAAATAATATTCCAAAATAAACTGTAGGGCTTTTGTTTCCAAATATGTACATTTTTGGTGCCATTTTTCTACGGTGTGAATCTGGTAACGTTGGCCAGTTACCACTGTCCTGACTGAATTGGTTTTATCGTTACATTAATTTTCAGATGGTTTAAGATAGTTTTAAAATGCATTTTCACACTGAAATACACAACTAATAAGTTAGTGTTAATTTATTTTAGCCATATTTATATATTAATAACCAAGTGAAACATGTTAGTGTTTTGCCTCGAGTATTTCTCTATCAAGACTAATAGCTGAAGCCATGATTGTTTAAGCCCCTGCAGGTTATTTTAGTGAGGCAATCCTTTCCTTCAGGCTTTCCTCCCCTCAAAACGAAGATAATACTACCTGAAGATCATCCATTATACACTGAGGAAGAGAAGAAAAGAAAGAAAACAAAACAAAATCAATGAAATAAACAAACGATTTATTCATTTCTAAAATCATCTTAGGCTACCTTGTTATTCTCATCAATACTAGACATTGTGAATAAAGACAGAAAGAGATAACACGTGTTAAAAGGCAAACCATATTGAATCGGATAAAACACAAGCTCATTCATCCACCCACACACAGGGCTCCCATTCTTATGTCTTCTAGAGTTACTCGAGATCAGTGTGTAGCTTTATCTTTATTTGTAGCCAAACATAGTCATCCATAATTAAAACAACTAAACAAAAAACATGACGCCTGCAGTAGTCTGATGGCAGTTCACAAGCAAGAAAACAGTTGTTAGGCGAAATGATTCAGTCGAGACAAAAAAAAGAAAAGAAATGTGAAACCCTACAATAATAAAATCACTGTATCCAAATCAGAAGAAAAGTAATCAAATGCTGGGAAGGGAGAGCACACCTTCCCTTTGACCAAAACTGGTCTAGAATCAGAAATCCAATGTGACAAGCAGTTGTTTGTCTTAGGCCACAATAGAAGCCGGGCTACCACTAAAAACAGTAGTCCATCCCAGCTGTTTCAAGCAAACATCCCCTCATTCGACTGAAAATCCCCACCCAATCCCTGACTAGAGACCCCTAGAGTTGTTTTGTACTTTAGCACCGCTCGTCGTTCCTCCAAGAAAATGTCCTGACAGATAACACCAGAAAGGAAACAGTCGCAGTTCTTCAGGCATCCGCTCACTCCGCCCTACCACGGGGCGGGATATAAAAGTCTTAGGGGGGCACGTATGGGGGTGGGGATCTGTAGGGGGTCATGTTCTTGGGACGGGAGCCCTTCCCTTCCATTGGTGTAGAGAAGGGAGGAGGAGGCTGGTAGGGCGGAGCGTTGGGGTCCTCGTCCCGCAAAGCTGTATACTCCCCCAGCAGTTCTTGGTTTAGAGGAGTCGTCTCTGGGGTGGCCATGTTGGGGTATTCAGGGGGTGGTAGTGGGGGCTTTTCTTCTTGGAGAATCAGAGGCATACTCGAGGATGGAGGAGGTTTGGAATCATCCAGTTCATCTGCAAAAATGATAGGCACACCTTTCTTGATGAAGGTAGCTTGATCCTCAATAGTAAGCTTGCCCTTTCGCTTCTTCCTATAGCATATCATGGCAATGATACCTGCAATGAGCAAGATCGCCGCCACCACCACTGCAGGGATGACTGTGTGCAAATAGACATCATCTGTGCTTTGGCGACCTGTTCCCAACGCGGGTGTGACGGCTGGTGGCTCTGGTATATCGATCTCTCCTGGAGGAATAAAGGAATGTGTTCTGCAGCTGGCCCGGCCCTTCACTGTGACATCTAAAGGTCTGAATTCAGGCTCCATGGCGTAACGGAAGGGCTGTGAGGGCCTCCCATCTGCACTGGCCAGGGTCCGGCTCATGGCTATGAGCTGTTCCTTGGGACACGGGTGCTGTGAGAGGCTAGTGTTTGTCCATTCAAGAACAATAGATCCTTTGCTTATGTTCCTGATACTCACAGTACTGCTGTTGCGATCTCCCAGTGCATAAGCTAGCTTCTTGACCAGTAGGATTTTCTTATGAATGTCATTAGTTATAGAATGTGGCTCACCATCAAATCGAGCAATAAAGATGACTGGAGTTTTGTCGTTAGAAGGCCAGCGATTTACACGTACTTCAAAAGCATCAATAGCATTGAGACCACCCTTGTCTGTCGCCTGCATAAAGTATTCATGTTTTCCAACATGTTTAACATCAGGAATCCCATAGAGAAGTTGACTGGTAGTATTGAACTGAATCCAGGAACCTTCTCCAACAACCTCATTGTGATTCTGTCTTAGAGACAGGCGCAGCTTGTCTGTTGTACCATCTTGATTATCAAAGAAAGTATCTGAAGGAATCTTGACCTCAAAATAGGTTCCAACCAGTGCGTTTACCTGGTCTATTGCGTTACGCAACTCGGGTTTCTCATTGAAAGGATCTGGGATGACACCTGGAGATTGTGTGCTTGGTGGCTTAGCAGTAGTGATCTTGGGTTCTTTTGGTACTGGGGATGATTTGGGCTTTTTGGGCTTTCTTGTAGGTCTGCGAGTAGGTGACGGTGTAGCCGTGGGTTGCACAAAAGGAGGCCTGGTCATAGTGGGCTGGATAAATATAGAACTTGTGGTCTCCATAACTTTTGTTGGGGGAGGAAGTCCCTGGGTAGGAGTGTGGGCAATGGTGTCACGGAATCTGATGGTGGGTTTGCCAGGGAGAGGAACAGGGCCTCTTGCAGGAGGGACAGAACTTTCAGTCGGTGCAGCAATGGAAGGTGAGGAGAGAGTTGGCACAATTCTCACAGGTGGGGGGTCCACTGCAGTTGTCGGGGGAAGAACAGCAAGAACGGGTGTGGGGGTGTTGTTTAATTGCCTCCTCACACGTTTGGGGATATGAGGTTTCTTGTTGGCGATGTGCCAGCCAACAACAGGGTATCCGAGTTTAGCCGACATTGTACCCTCTTTTGCTGGGCCTTGGACGCCGTCGATGTTGGGGATGTTGCTTTGGTCCAATGAGCAGCCAAGTTTCCAGGACAGCAGGGCTCCATTCTCCACAACCTGAGAAAAAAAACAAAATATAAACCAAAATTATTAATACATTAAAAGGGTAAAACATCAAAAGTGTGTCATTTTGGTTACACTATATAATCTGATGGCTTTTGAAGGGAAATGTAGCTTTAAATAGGCTTGTCACAACAATATCACTCACCTTCTTGGCATTACCAGGACCAGCCATGAATGCCGTCATGTCAAACAGCCTATTGTTGACCACTGGGAGAATCTTCATGTGCTGCAGTTCCACTCCTGAGAACTTCCTCATATTATTCAGCAGGGCTACTCTCTCTGCTGAGTTCATTTTGGTCAAATCTGCATCAAGAATGACGGTCAGGACGGTAACAGGATCCTCATTGTTACAAGAGAATGGTTGAACCTCCTCTTGTGTGGATGCTACTTGAATTGATTCAATGTCCATATGGTCTTCTGGATGTACCACAATGGAAAACACCTCTGAAGAAGACGAGGACTGTTTGTTGTCTGCAATGGACACAGATATGTAATGGACTCCTTTGTCCTCCTCCAGTGGCAAACCCTGCAGGATTCTGTTGTGGGCATCCCAGTGCAACCACTCAGGAAGTGAGTCCTTACCCATCTCGGTGATCTACAACACAGAGCAAAAATACAGTATTAGTATTATTATTTTAACCAAAATTATAATATACAAAATACAAATATTAAGTGTGCCGGCCCTATTTACGGTATACTGAAAAGTAAATTACTGTAAAGTATATTGCTTGATATTGTGTGTGACTGGAGATAAGGCTAAGAAATAGATCAAATAGCAGTGACAATAACTGTCCACTCATAAATCCAAATTAAAGAATACACTGCTCTCCTCAGAACCTACCAGTTAATTTTGCAATTAAGAAATCCTTGTTGATAATACAGAGAGGCAATGCTCCCTAGACACATCATTAATGCTCTAACCGGCACATGAGGCAGAGGTGGGTGAGACAAACACAGACACTAATGCACACAAAAACCACACACATTCAAGCAGACTACAACAGACACATGGACAAAAGAAATGTAAAGACACACTTGGAAAAAGTAAATAAACACTGGAATTATTTAATATTATTTCAACCTCTTTTTAATCCGTTAGGACTGGCTAAGATTCAAACTCGTGTATAGGCCGGGCCTACATATATAATAAAGTGAAACAAACATTATAGATGTATAGCTTTGGCAAGACTGCATTTCCAACTATTATTTATCACTTTCTCAAGGCTCCAAAAGCAAAGGCATCATTCTATCTGTGTTTTGCAGAAGGTCAGGGAAAAAAGCTTCCTAGCTGCAATAATTAAAAAAAAAAACGAATTAAAAAATAAATAAGGCGCTGAAGCTGGAATTAGGCCATAAAAACAAAACAAACAGAAATGTAATAGCCATGCAATCTATTTACTGTACATCAGGCTTTTCAGGTAATACAAAGTTTCATCTGACCTTAAGCAAACTTACATTTAAGAAGCCTGTTTTTAGGCCCTGTTTGTTTCATAATACCAGTATTAATTCTGCACCGTTTGTTTCCCTTTGTGCTTTCTTCCCATGTCACCCAACTCCTCCACACCATGGAGCCCTTAGTTCTGCTGCCACTGCTTTGAAATGTCATTATCAGAATATGACAGGCCTTTTTTACTCACAGATAAAAGCTTATTTCTGGTTTTGGTGCCGTCAGGGAGATATCTCATACTTCTACTTATACTATCTCAGAATATTAAATCCATTTTTGAAAATTACCGCATAATTCACACTTAAATCATGAGTCAGTGATAATAAATCAAAAACATGCAGCACTGCCTCTTCTGGCATTTAGGCTTTTATTCAATTGTATTCAATATTGTTCAATTTGCCATCCAATGTAGAGACAATAGGTGATTTTACACACTTTGTCAGTACATGATGATGATGAAATTCTTAAACTGTGGCCTCCTTGTGCATTTGTTTTTTACCATTTTACCATATGTCATTGCTCTCGCTTATGGAATAGTCTGACACTTGACATACTGTAGCTAATTAAATCAGAGAAGGCACAATAAAAGGACAACTTGGTTGCCAGACAGTAATCTCATCATAACTTAATTGCCCGGTAAATTACAAAAGGGTATCTGGAACACACAAGGAGGATGACTTAACGGACGATCACTTATTATTTTGGCAATTGAACATAGGTGGGTGACAGGGGTAGGTTGTGTGTTAATTGTTTTTAATTCTCGGTCAGCAAAAAGGTGAAACTGCAACATGTCAAGTGCAGACAACAGGTAGATTTATGTCAATACCCTAGTTCTTGGCACAGAATGATAGGCATGATTGCATAGTTGTATTTATAGCTGTATAGTTTACCCCTCCAACCAAAGGCGGATAATTAAAAACACAAAGAATGATAATCTCATCAAAGTAAGGACTCGTTTGATCATCTTTTAACAGCAGCGCTCACACACACATAGCTGCTAAGGCATCATGGCAATCAAAGTACTAAGCTACTGTGATGGGCACAAACCAGCATGTTTTTATGAGCGACAGGCATGAAATATTATGTGACATTATCGCACATCACTGGCCTCATCCTTATTTTACTCGGCATACCAGCACAGCCGCCTCATTTTTTCTGTTTAGAGTAACAGTCCTGATAGAGGAAAAGGGGATCTGAAATGTCGAGGTTACGCAAAAAGAAGTGATTGCATTCGATACTTTCAAGGGATTTTTATAGATTGTATTTAAAATTGGAAGATGACGGTTTAAGATATGCATGACAAATGTAGCAGAAATAAAAGCTGCGTCTGAATCAGCATTTTCCCAGGGATGACCAAAATGAAACAAGTCTTAGTTCAATTCTTACGTTTTTATACTGAGGTCTCTTTAAAAAACGCTTGGTACTTCTCGTAAAAAGGTCTAGCTAAAGGAGAAACATCGCCCCCTGGTTTATGTTTGATCAAATGAAGTGAAAATCTTGCCAAAACAGTAATTACACTACAGCATGTCAAGACATACCTTCTGAAATGAAAATGTTTCCTTTATCCTCTTGTAGAAAACACTGAATACGCAATCGGCTGTGGTTTATTCACATAAATGAAACTTTGACAGAAACCATCCATTTATCCCCACCCTGAGCATTGAACACTCCTGACCTTGCACTTCTGAACCCATTTGAGAGCCGCTGTTATTCCTACCATGACACTTTACACTGCCACTTGTTTCATCTCCAGGGATTTGCGATGAAAACGCGCTTTCGCAAAGAAACACACCAGCGAGGGAAGCGGAATGCGTGGGGGAAACGGATGGCGACGGAGACAAAGACGCCGAAGCATATGCGCGAGATGAAAGAGAGGTCAAGCAAGAGGAACGGGATCCGACCGAATCTCCACACAGCAATATGATGAGGCATGGAGTGTGTCTGCCGTCGTGGGAAGAAAGCCGATTATTGTAGCAGCGCGGGGGGACATGAAGAAAGGTGGCTATTGTTAACAGCGACCGGGCTGACAGCTCCACTGATAAGCCTCATATATTGGCAGACGACGGGATGAGGAGGACGAGATGGGGCATCCTGGGATATGGGAGAACGGATAAGAAGCTTGATGTGGAGGAAGTGAAGATATATGGGCCGATGGGAGAGGACAGTTGGGAGGGAGCAAGGAAGCAACGTAATGAGAAAAAATAGAACCAGGCTACGGCAGGAAGGGAACAGGCAATGTTTTTTGTTTTTTTCGTAGAAGAACATGAGAGGGCGCACGGGGAATTGGCATAGTCGAGGTAGTGGAAAAAAGGAGCAATGGGCAGGATGGATGCTGGAGTTATAGTTGTGCAGGAGCTGGGTGGGGGGGCTTATGGGTGGCCAAGAAGCAGGCGGATGTTTACGAGGGGAAATCAATCTTACAGCCCATTTTCTACCGTTAAAAAATCATTTGCGTCACCAGGACCACAGCAGGCCTCTTTACACTCTTAACAGTGCAATCTAGAAATGATAATACTCTATCATTGATGCCAGCAATGCAAATAAACAAATAAACCGAACACAACACTTGTTAAAGTTGAGCTTAAAGTGCATACGTCAATAGGTCCAAGAGAGCAACCAGTCACTTTTTGCAAAATAGTGTGATTTAAATTGACAGTGACATTGATGCATAAACTCCAGCAAGTAAGTCTTCATCTTATTTTTATATTTGCAACCTGGAGGCACATCCTGAGCAGCGGAACATGTTTAGAGCGAAGACAACATTGTTTTTCTGAATCTGGTCTATAAAAAGGAGGTCTTCAAATCTTTCTGCAAAATGACTTTTATCGTCACAAAAAATAATAAATCAGCTATTTTCAAATTGTTGATGTAAAATCCATACTTCACATTACCATAAACATTAAGCTAGTAGATTTAGAAAGGTCATTATTAATATTTTATACAAAGAAACACAAAAGAGCTGTAATGCTTCCTCTGAAAGGTTTGGAGTTTTCAGAAGAAGAAAAAAACGTATAGGTTCTAGGTTTGTTGACTCAAGAGCCGCTTGTGAATGGAAAGAGTAAAAGTTCCTCTATGGGTCTGCACTATTTAACACAACAGACATTTTGCTCTTCGTTTCTGATCCATTAATCACATATGGAATACATTTAGGTCTGTGGGATGAACTCAAATATTCAGTGCACGACTCAGAAACAGCTAAAAACAGTAATGGACAAAGACGCATATAATATCCACGACTCACTAATGCAAGTCCAACAACATAGGTGGGCAGATTAATCCAAATATTGATAATATTGTGAATCTTGTTTTGAAAGTATGTACAATTTTAATATCAAGTATATTGTTTGAAAAAATGCAGCTAAAAGAGGCGATTTTAGCACATATCATATAATACCTTCTAAATATTGTTTTCTCTCCACTATTGCATAAAGATCAGATCAATACGTTTTATTGCACTTAAGTAGTATGTAGCAAACAGAAGCGGCTCCTCGTGGGACTCCAGCTGTGTGGGTGAAAGGCAGGGATAGTGAGTAATTCTGGTCAGGGCCGCAGTCAGAGTTACTGCTAAAACTCTGCAGAAAACCAACCACATGCTTGGATACAGATAGCACGCTCATACTAATAATAGTCCAATCAAAAATAAACTGGTCTTCTTGAGCACTTTAAGTTAGAAAAATAACAGATGACTTTGCACATCAATGCTGAGACGGGTGCAGAGGATGAATGGGAATAACCGGTTAAACTGTGAAAGAAGGGGTCCCGCACGTCTTCCAAAAATATTATTTATTAACAGTGCAATGCCCTTCTTCAGGGAAAATGTTTTCTACGTTTGGCCTGGAAATACAAACTTATCTTTAACCAAAACTTTGAACAGGCATTTTTTGCTGACAATTATATACATTTTTTAATCAAACAATAATTGTTTTAGAAAAAAATAAAAAGCATAAAGCTCGTCTTCAAGACCCTTCCAAATCCAATCATCTTCATCATTGTAACAGAGTGCATCCTTAAAGACTCATTAGATGTCCAATGAAGAACAGGGTTGAGCCTCCGTTTGACGCTAGGTCAGCCATTACACACTTTTTTCTCTTTGACACCATGTGAATAAAACATGAAGTATCGTTATTGAGCTAGCTCTAGGTGCAAACCATGCTGAAACATGTCTCTGGGATAATGAGAGACATGATGTCCAGGGTGTTTGACAGGGGAAATGGGTTCACTTTTGTATTTACAAAAAAGGTGCACAGATTTAAGATATTGGAACATAATTGTTATAGCTATATTTAAAATGATTATTGTTTAAATTGCTTTAGTTTCTTTGAATGATCCATTTTCATAATATTTTTTTTAAACAGAGCAAACAATATATATTAGGTGTCCACATGGCTGGAAACACTTCGTTTGTGAGAAGTGTTCATCAACAGGCCACTGCATAATTACAGTGAGCTGCTGCAGCTAAATATAATCTTCTGATACAACTTTCTGAAGCCAAATATGGCTTGGCTCATAAAGATGGGAAAACCAATGAAAGCAGTCTGCACTCAGGCACTTCCTATTGGGTGACAACCAAGCATGCAGGAGGGTGCCAATTCAAAACCTTAGGTTGCCTGGAAACAGAAAGACACTGCTAACATCATATTTTTATGAAGTCTTAAAAGTGTGTAAAGGACTAAAATAAAACAAATTCAATGATTTACTATGTGTGCAATCCCACGGAGGATAAAAGAACAGTTAAATAACTTGACTTTACAGGAAAGAACAGTTTGTGGGTAAATTTGAAGGGGCATATAATTCAGGAGATATAAATCAAGTCTCGTCTGCTGTACACTTAATTGCATAGCAACACAGCCACTACCACACACTGGTGCCTGTAAACCCGCTGTATGCTACCTCCGCGCCTGGGTTAGGGTGACTCATATGTTCTGCAGTGTGTTTTTATCTTCAATTGGCCTCCTCCCTTTTTCTTCCTTAATACCACTTTTCCACTTCAATCCTGCCAGCTAACAGTACAGAGCTGTAAAGGCTCGAGAAACGGTCGATGTTAAGCAGTGGATGACATCAGTGAACATGCTTTTGTCACAACAGCCTTGAGTCTCTAAATAGACAGGTAATCCCAGGCATGCGGAGAATTTGTAATTGCTTTAAAAGAGGGAGACAAATATTTGCAAGGTAATGGGTTAATGGAGAATAAATGAATGAATGAATGGCAGTGGCAGAACAGCGAGTGCTTTCGGCAGAATTGTAACAAGATTCTTGAAATACAGTGAAAGGGAAGGAGATAGCAGCAGCAGCAGCAGCAGGAAATTGAAGAGGAGGAGAAGGAATGTAATGAACTGAAAGCTAAAAGAACAAACAGAATGGGGTGGAGAAGAAAAAGCAACTCCATCCTCCCTAAAAATGGGCTCATGGGGAAGGGCCGTTTACACATTTACAAGACCTGTCTCCATTCATCAAAAGACGGGCGATCCAAAACTGCAGTCGATGTGTCCCGACAGCCGCAGAGTCCCGCAATCTCTCAGCGCTGACAAAAAGTACTTAAATATGCATGTGTAGCATGTGTGGACACACTGAAGAGTTGGCGACAAGAACACAATGTTTATCATTGAGCCTTTTCACATGCATCCCTCATAAAAGGAGTTGGCTTCCTCCCAATATTGCCATCAAGAAGTTTGCTTTGCTGAGTAAAGAATGCTAAAAAGAAGTAATTACAAAGCAGTTTTAAATCCACAACAGAACACAGCATATGCTCGCAGGCACAACACACGTCGACAACAAAGAGAACCGACAGAGAACAGAAGAATTTTCAGCAAGTCGGTTTCAGGAACGAAACTGAGTGTGTGGGGGGGGGGAAAGAATGGACAAGGAAAATCTGCAGTGCCAGCCAGCCAGTCCATCAGCCGATCAGCTAATTATGTTGGTAATTGTGGTAATGAGGCTATAGAGAGCCCTCATCTGTTGGCCAGGAAAGCCTGATCTTGCAGCCACATTCATTAATAACAGTATAGACCGTACAAGCCCTGTAGGGCATTTCTGTCCCGGCAGCACCTGCATACAGATGATGCCTCTGCCGCAAAGGTCCTGCCATTTCACCCCGCAGCGACTCCACTAAATGATCTCTGTAAGGATGTGCTTCCTGCTTCACACAAGACTTGTGCAGTTCTGGCATTTAGTCAAAAATGTCAATAGCAAAAATTATATTTATTTATATATATATATATATATATATATATATATATATATTTATATATATATATATATATATATATATATATATATATATATATATATATATATATATATATATATATATATATATATATATATATATAGTACTGAAAATTATTACTAAATAATTATTTCAAGGATGTGTCGGCATACTAGGGCTGCGCTATTTTGGGGGATAAAAAATAAAAAAAAAATTCATATGCACATTGCACAGCTCCAGGAGCATTAACATTGGAAGGATAATGCAAACATGAACTGAATGATCTCGCTATGCTAAATTAATGTAGGCCATTGTATGCTGTATGCGTGTAAATACTGAGATTAATTGTAAAGTTTTATGCAGAATGCAGAAAACACATTTGACGCTTTCATTATGACCCCAAGGGCTACAGAAGGACATCTGGAGTTAAGCTACAGTCTGGTACAAGCATCTATGCTTTTGTTTAATTGTACATTAGTTAATAAATAAAATCAACTTGCAATTTAAATTTGGCAGGGGTTAGGGTTACATCTTTATCATTACATCTTTATCATTACATTTTTCCAATGTAATCTGATGCTGATAACATAAAATGTGCTAACATTTTAAGATGAAGTGGTGCAATAACGAAAAGGTTCACAATACAACAATGCCTGACGTGGTATGACACTATGTTTTAATGCCTAACCATGCAGTACATCACGGGAAAGAATATCTTCTCTAAACCTAAATAAGCATAGTTAGGGATAATATAGCGAGAACAATTATACTGATGATATAGAATAATCAGAGAAAAGAAAAGAAACCCACAGATTTAATGCTTTGGTGCAGTTTATTTTTCATCCAGTGTTTGCGCTAGGTCTGACCGACGGTGTATAAAGTCAGTAACAAGAGCCACATTAGGTGTGTAAAAAAAAAAATCTGCTCTCTGAGGTCAATGTCCTGCACCTAGAAGCAAATCCTCTGCGTGTGAAGTGAATGAATAAAAGCTGCTGCTCTCATTGATGGGCCCTGGTGTGCTCTGCAAAAGGTGAATGGGCAGTCAGGGCTGTCACGGAGCGGGAGACCTCTGGCAGATTTTCATAAGAAAGGGCTATTAGTATGAGTGCAACGGCAAGCACAAAAATTGATTTGGCCTTTCGCTCCGCAACCTTGAGCACCACCAACCTTCGAAATACCTAAAGGGGGACAAACATCTGAAGAGAAGGGGGAGAGGAGCGCTTAACAGAGGACTGTTAAAATGCAATACACAGAGTGTCCAAGGAAGCAGGGAAGAAGTGAAATTAAACAGATATGACAAGTCAACAAACACAGCTGAAGTGTGTATTTTCACTGACGGATCAAAATCTGGCTCCTGCTCTCTCACTGGATATGGTATGTTGCCTAACCTACAACTGACCTTTTATGTCAAACATACTCAAAATATATTCAAACACTCACTGCTTTATTCTTGTCTTTTTTTGTTTCATTAATCCACCAACCACCCCTAATTTCAGAGCACTAGATTCTGATGCGTCAAATCAGGCTGATTTGAATGTGAGGCCCCAAGCCTACAGTGGGACAAATGTAAGAGGAATTAGCAAACTGAACAAATGGTGAGGCGAGGTGGGAATGGTGATGTAAAGAGTGATAATAGGACATGAACAGTGATTTTAAATTTAACCTTGAGCTGAGCCCCTTTGAAAGTGTTCACTTCTAAAATTAAAAGCTTTGAAATGTTGAAAGAATATAGGAACAGGACTTTTTTAGGTATTTAAGCATAGGGAAATATTATAACCAAGACATTAAGCAAAGCAATGACATTTATAACACTTGACTAAAACTTCACGACCCTAATGATCCAAGACTGGACTGACATAGTAATAAACATTGGGCACAGAAAGAAAATAACATTCAGACTTAATCTAAATGGTACGTTTATGTTGATCACCGTGTGTCGTATCTTTTCTGGATGTCGCTTGTTAGGCCCGAGTGCCAAGCTGGCAAGAGGCCTAGTAGTCCCGTAAGGCCGTGTGAAGCACGGCTGCGAAAGTGCGCACGAAATCGAGCGCAAAGCGCTCGCCCACTTCCAAAGCACTCACTAACGCACTCCTCCACTCATACACGCCCCGTGCATACTGATTAGTAGAAGGAAAATGGAACATTACCTTTGTGAACGGGCAAAGCCCGTGCAAAAGTGCGCACTAAACGAGCACTTTACATTGGGACACGAATATGTTCCCCATCTCTTGCGTGTTCCGTGCATATAAGCATGTAATGCAAAAATTTAACATTATTACTGTATAGAGGGCCAAAAACAAAAGTGGGCAGAGCCCACTCAAAATTAACGAAAGTACCCGTCAGTGACCAGGGACCCACACCATGAGGAAAATGTATAGTTTATGATATTTGAAAATTAGGAAACATTGTTTTCGCATCGGAATATTCTTCTTCTTTCTTTCTTCTCGGGACCAACCCCCCTATTTTTCACCCAGTAAACATTGACGAAAAGTCACAAAAATGTTCACACCTCTAAAAATCGTGCCTCTCTACATTCTGGCTATTTTCCTTTTCTAAAATAAAAAATTGGCGCGTCAGCGCCCCCAAATGTACCAAAAATGCATCGTAGAATCATGAAATTTGGCGCAGAGGTAGATGGTGACAAGAGAAGTAAAAAATATTATTACGGCAACGCCGTCCACCCAAACAAATGTCGGCCATATTGGTTCAAAACTGGCTAAGCATGACTCAGGAGTTTTTCCAAACGTCGTACTTTTACGAACTCCTCCCAGGGCGTTGGCTCTAAAAAGCTGAAATTTGGTGAAAATGGTACTGAGGAGTGGGACATCAAAAGTTATCCAAATTACATTGATACCTCTCACGGTCTCTGTGCGGCGAAGCCGCAAACTGTAGCTAGAATTTCAGAAATCTCCCAAATTTAAAATTTGCTGCCGTTTGCGCAGATAAAGTCCGAATTGCGTCAAATTAGAATCAGTTGTTAAACTCTTTGGCCTAAACCTACTTGAGGTGAAATAAATTAATTTGGAGCCACAGCGCCCCCTACAGATTTTATATGGAGGTTAAATATTTAGTTTTGCGAAATTATATGAAATTTGACACACAACTCAATTTTGGCATCTCCATCAAAAAAGTCAATGAGACCCATGTCATAATTGTTATGGCTTTGCCGTAGCGATGATCAAAACCTCCCATGTTATTCCAAAGGGGGAAATCGCCAGTTTACATTTGTTTACACTTTAGACTTTTAACAAACTCCTCCCTGGGCGTTAGCCCTATTAACCTGAAATTTGGTGAAACTCATCTTCAGGGGTGGACCATCAAAAGTTATCCACATTTGACACCGTGACTTGTCACGGTGTCTGTGCGTGCACATGACGGTGCATGTGTCGGTGCACATTTTGCCAATAATTCAAAATAAAATAGCTTTTTGAATGGTAGAACAAAGGGGAGAAGATGTGACAGCGTCACAGATTCAGCAGTAGGCGTAATAAATGGACAATTGGGGCGCGTTAGCGCCCCCCTCCTCTTGCGGGGTGGCAGAGGCGTGGCGAGGGCCGATCATTGCTGCTTGCGGCTATATCTTTTCCTTATTTCCTTCACTTCCTCCCTCTATGTCGAGTGCCATGTCATTTTTTGTAATTTTTTAATACCTTTAAAAACTGAAAAAAAGAAGAAGAAAATATTCTATTAATTTTGACATGTTCTATTAAGTGGATTAAACAGGATCAAAATGCTTGCGCTAGTTGGAAAACTGAACTATGGTCTGGTTATTATTTAATAACTTTAGAAACATTTGGCCGTCTTTCTGATACTACCATTTCCAAACTATATCCAAAACATAACTTCTCATTACGAGCTTCAAGCAGTAGGTTAGGGTTAGGAGGGCATCATCAAAAGAGCACGTTAACAAAAGAATGGTGAAGAGAAAAGGTGCTCGGGCAAACAATGTGTGTGAATAACTGGGTCAGACAGAATGGAAGTGGAAAAATAATTATCAGGGAAAAACGTCAGATACAAACTAAAAAAAAAAACCTACATTGAAAGTGCTTTATTCACACCAGGCTGACAACTGGCCCACTTGTACTTTTTTTAAGTACTGCAGAAAATAGAAGCTAATTTACAATCAGGATCTATTGACACGTTGTGTGCCAGGAGGGTTAACTTGACTACAATTACTCCAGTTCAATCACTATTACACTTACCAAAGAGAGTTTAAATGGCTGCTCCGTTCTGTTCTTAAAATTCACAAGTCATTAAGCTTGTGTTCATAGTGATATTTACTGTAATGTTATTGAATTGGACAGATTGAGGGAGAAACGACCATGGCAGAGATGAGGAAAAAGACAAACCAGAAAAATATAGGAGGAAGAGGTATAATTTAGAGCAAGCCAGGAATAAAGCGTGGGCAGCTCGACAAAAGGGGATGAAGAGGAATTACTTTTCTGTGAATGTAAAGAGGGAAGGCTAAGAATCAGGGCAGACAGTAAAAGATAAATGGAATTAAGAAAAGTGGGCAGAGGTGTGAATAGGCAGGATTAGGCCAACAAAAGAGCGAGCAAAGAATGAACAGGCTAATGAGGAAGTGGAAACGGGCAAGTAATGGTCGGGAAGATTCAACTACAGTCTCCCAATTAACATACAAAACTCCATGTGTTATGCAGAATTGGCCATTGTGGTACAATTAAAAAAGGGCATATTGGGCATATTGTTGAGTGTAATTGAATGCATTACAAGTGTTAAGAGCATGGACTTTTTTTTTTTTAGCTTTTTATTGTTTAGAGGCATTCACTTTGTATTCGGGTTGTCAAGTACCAATAAGAACAGTTTTAGGATGATCTTGGGCTTCATCTGCACTAGTATAAACATAATAAAATACAGAAAACACTCATATTTTGTGTTGAAAAAGACATTCTATTGTCTACAGGAGCATTTTTATCATTGCTGGTATCAACGACGGCCAAAATATGAACATCACGGTATTCTTGGAGCCGGATCGCAATTTCAATTTTAACACAATTCATTTACACCAAGTATCTTTATATTGCCATCTGCGTCTAAAAGTTCACACTCAGAGCATTGTAGAGGCTGACCAATGGGAGGAGTGGTTGGAAAAGTGTCTTTCTTTGGTCATAGAGCTGATCATAGAGAGACAATTTGTGAAGGCTATTCCTTAGAATCAAAATCTAGTTTAAAATTGTAGTATTATGACATTACTTTACATGCTTAAATGCTGTCTGTGTCTTTTCTAGCGGTGTTGTGTCAGGGGGCTATTGACTACAATATTGTTCAATTATAATTTAACTTTCCAATGAGGTTTAAAACTATGAACAACAATCAGAGTTGCATTTTTGTAAAAGATATATATATAAAAAACAAAAAAACAGTACACACCTTGACAATATCACCGAGGTAGACACCCTCCATTTTGTTTGGCACCTTCATTCGGAAGATCCGCCCCACTACCGCTGAGGAATCTGGGAAGGCAGTGGGTGCAGCAGCATTCTGCTGGGCCACAACAGGTCCCGGTGTCCTGACATCTTCTGTTGCTTCTTGGAAACCCCGCAGGAGCGAGGAGTGCATCGAAGACTCCAGCTCCATCCCTCGTCTGTCCTGTTCTCCACCGGCGTCTATTATCACCATATCATTCATCTGCACATCTGCGACCACTGGGGTTAACCATCCTGTCACGACCAGCAGAAAGCCCAACATCAAAGCTCTAGTCCTGGGTAGTGTCATGCTAAGGCCGCTCTTTGCCCAAAGGCATTCAATACTTGGTTTATTGTGCATTCTTCCCCTTTTGTTAGCCCGTTTCTAACAAATAAAAAAGTTGATGTCCACGTCACGGGGCTGTTGAGGGAGTGCATGCACCCAAGGGAGGTTAAACAACACCCTCCTTTCAGAGCCCCCGCTCTTCTTTCTCCACCCCTTCTTCAGTTGAAAAGCTCTTCTGCTTGCTTGCCTGGCGCCAGTCAAGAATTGGTCAGCCTGCCTGTCCCACCTTCTCCTCCTCTTTTGTCCTCCGTTGGCTTTATACGGCCTATTCCGTTTGGTCTTTTGTGCTCCACCCTCAGAGGCTTAGGGTTCTCATTGTGCCAGTCACTTTTAAGATCTGTGAAGAGAGAGAGAAAAAACATAGTTAGAACTATCTGCAAATAAAAAAAGGACATTTAAAATGCAACAAAAAGTCTGAACAGAAAAAAGTCCATTGTAAACCTGCTTATACTGTTGTCCCCAAATACATTGTTGACAAATTGGCAATATTGTGATGTGGAGAGTCGTTTCAGGCATTTTGGCTCTTTGACCACAGGCTTTTTCCCACGTCAATTTCAAATTGCTCATTGGTAAGCAAGTCCCCAACTTCTTGTCACATAATGAAAACCAGAGAGAGAGAGAGAGGACTGGGAGAGAGAAGTACTGACAGGATTGTGAAAAGAGGGACTAAGATGGATGGGCGTAGGACGAAAGTGAAGGTGAAATATGGTGGGACCTTGGATTAGCCAACAATGACTAACCAGTGAAAGCCTCCCTGGAAGCTGAAAAGACTGCATGCCTTTTTCTTTGTGAGCGGGGTCAAACTGAGTGTGTGTAGGTGTGTGTGTTGTGGGGTAACCATCAGAACAGAAAGAGTAGGAGACTACAGTCCAGAGTAGTGTGTGTTGAGAGTAGAACTTGGGGTTTGTTTTTCATAGAGCTCCTTCATGAAAGAGTGGATCCCCTTCTGTGCAAGTGTGTGTGTCAATAATTTCCCTTGAGGATTTTGCCAGAGATGAAAAGAAAGAAGGCACAGGAGAGAGATCCCTATGGTGACTACATTTTCCTTGGCAGCATATGCCCAGTCAAGAAAATAAAGACGATGCAAAAATTCATGACATGAACAGCACCGGAGTTCCCAAGTCGATTTTCAACTTTTAAACAATACAAAATATACAATTGTATTATGGTAAATATTTGTTTATGAAGATTTACATTTAATCTTAATACTTATTATTTTCCTTTTATATTTCTCCTCACACTATTCAGAGTTGCACCAAGAAGTCCAAGATGGCTGCCAGAGATAAGATTTATCCTTTTCATGTTGACTACCTTCAACTGCAGCGCCAAGGGCAACATCACTCCAACTTTACTTCTCCCATTATGGATATTTTTGCTGTTCATTCCATCATCTGCTTGTTCTTTTTATTCAGGTTTGAGCTCACTTCTACCCCAACCTTAAACTCTAAGACAAACTTCTAAAAGCCCAAGGCCATTTTTAAATGTTCCCCCTTGCTCGCAGTTCCATATACCAGAGCTTGCTGGAGTGACATTTGGTTTCAGGTTTCCGTTATATACAACACTTTAAGGACTTTTTCCCCATTCAAAAGATATAATTGTTAAAGGCGCAATGGACAATTTTTCGGCGATTTGAGAACGCAGGCTGAAGTGCGCATGCGCACTCCCCCGTGCGGACTGATACAACACACACGTGCGTTTGTTTATTAGCGCAACGGAGCGCATCGCATCGCTCGTCTCCCGTAGATTTCTGTCCACTTCTGCGTCAGCTCGAACTGTCTTTCTCCGTCTTCATTTTGCCCCGTACACTGAGGGAACTATATTATGATAGATCCATGCGCTTAGGCATGCGGAAACGTGGGGACGAGCCTGACGCGGCTGCAGGTGAGCGGTAGGTGCGTTTTATGATTGATACGTGGCAGGACAAATGATTTATCCACGCCACGAGGAAATATGATAAAAAAAATTGCTGAAAAAAATCGTCCATTCCACCTTTGAGCTTTATGGTAACAGTCCTAATGTTCATTTTCATCATTCTGAAAACCATGGATAAGTTTGACATAGTGAGGGATTGTCACCTTGACTGAGGCATTTCTGCTGCAAGTTCCTAGTAGAAAACCAGACAATCTTAAAACAACACAGTAGCACAATAAAAAATCAACAGCTCTCTGCGAGGGATTGGACACTTTGATCATAACATCAACCACTAGAATGGTAACGTCTAAACCAGGTTCAGTCCGTTTGATACAGAAGCATTTTTTTATTGAATTAAACGAGCTTTGTAAATGAGAACTGAGAAATGTATGCAAACTACAGAAACAATCCAAATGAAGATGTCACCAAACAGAACATTATCAGGTATGATTACTGTCACAACTAACTGTATTCAAACAAAATCATAAAGCTTTTATTTTATAGCAGCAAAGTGACCCAAAGCTACTATCTCACTACAACTATAATATTATTCCATGTGCTGTGACCAGGTGGAACGGCCATTTTGTGTCAAGTATTGGTAGCTGGTTGCATCAGTTGAAACATGTTAACTGTGGTGACACCTTTGTTCCAGCCAGACACTGTACAATGCCCCAAGTGACTCGCTCGGTCAAAGCTTTTCAAGATCTTTTACTGCCGAGATGTGGTGATGGGCCCTTATGGGAATTCACTGCTTGACAATTTCCCACATCCTGAATGCACTTCGTTTTTGTGGGCTGGAAGGGGGGCGAAAGTAAAACACTAGAAAAATAAGCTGCAAAAACATGCAGTTGGATAGTATTAGGCCGTTTAAAGCAGGAATACTGATCAATAATAATTTATTTGAACATTTTCTGGGTAAAAAGCATAACCACAATCAAATATACATGATTACAATTACGATATTATTTCATATTTAAATTATTTATTTAAAACGTTATAAAAATAGGTGATAAATAGATAAATAGCATTAGCAAATAAGTTTTAAACATTTCAAAAGCGATTAGATGATTAGATGAGTGGCTTTGCTCCAGGTGTTAAGGCGCAGAACACGTCCCAATATCTTTTAGACAGTGTGTAATTAATAGTTTCTTTGATTACACTCTTTTTGTCATTGCCATGTTTGTGTAGTAATCACTATTAAATCAACTACACAGTCCTATATGTTCAAAAGTGTAATGGTAAAATGAGCCAAAACCCATACTGTCGGGACTGTTAAGTATCAACACGGATATAAATACATTGGAAGGCACGACACCCGCGTCCCTAAGTCACTGTGTACTCGGGTTGCGAGGACATCTTAAAAAAGAACAGTTAACAGGACACCATTTTTACTGCAGCTCTTCCTCTGGAGATGACTGAATGGACTGGAAGTGAGCCACGCAAACGCTGGCAGCATGACAACGGATGTTATGAGAGTAAAGGTGAACGGGGTCTAGGGAATGAGACGGCGCGGTAAATGTGGCAATGAAATGGGGTTAAAAGATATTTTGTTATCAGTTGCAATAATATAATACAAAAACTGCTCCAGTAGCCCAGTTCAAAAGCTTTGGTTTAGTCAAATAGGGTTGATGACTCACGTTTTTTTATATGATCGTCAAACAGTAGCAATATTTAGCAAATGTTTCTTACTCAAAGTATAGTCCTTTAAGAGACATAGACCTTGAAATATTGCAGACATATCTCTCCACTATTGGCATTCTTAAAAGTGTATTATAAGCAACAGACGAGAGGAAGGTTGGCGTTTCTAAATGTGGTGACAGGAAGTTCGCAGAATTGACAGGTGAAGTTAATGCCATGCAGAGCACAAAGACTAAAACGGCGACTTCATTGTGACCAAAATAAACTGATTTCCATGACGTGTATCCGTTTGCATGTTTAAGCCCAATTTCATTTATGCGATAGCCCGACATGAATGCTCCAATGGATGTATATTTAATTGTAATGCCAAAGAATAATACATTTGAGTATTTTCAGATGAATTAGGATTGAGAAACCAATAGAATAAGACCACAGACCATAAAGTGTCAGGATATTGCTTCACTCACTTGTGGTCGTCTGCTAAGTGATCCTGCTAGGGCAACAGAATGAGCCATATGTGGCACCATAAGGTTGGAAAAAGAGGGTCTGCGTGTCATGCCAATAGTAAGACAGCTCTGCCTAAAATACCTACAACCACCCATTAAGTTTGGAGCAATGCAAATGGTTACATTAGGGCTAGATGTTACAGGTTTGCCAGACGAGGGGGCTTAAAATGACTTCAGTTAGTACAAGGTTTCATTCTGGGAGTTTTCACACTGGGTCTTAAGGTCTGATAATTGTAGAAGATTACATTTGTGACAATTGTTTCAACACAACCTCATTTTATTTTAAGAAAGCAGACAAGAGGAAAAACTAAATCTTACAAGTGTTTAAACGCATTATAAGGAAGTTTCCGCAAAAAATATGTAAACATCACGACACCTACATTAACAGCTGCGAGTAAAAGGTCCCAGTGGACTGTTCCAGCCACTCCTCAATCACAACACTTTGATATGCGAAGTTCAAATATGCATGCGACAGCTGGAAGCAGATGTGAACCTGCCTCTTAAAACACCGAGGATTATGGGAACCTAAAGGGAGTGGGGTAGAAACAACACACTGAAAGACGGAAAAATAGAATATCACCTCACTAAAGACTGGGGGGTTCTTCCATTGAAACCCACACTAATCCAGTCCATGCACAATGTCAAACCCATTTAGGACGTGCACATGTTGGCTCATACGACCTTGACACACAGATGCATATGCATATGTATAAGACATCTGCAGTCTGTGGGAGTAATAGCAATGGAATTCAGACACCTGACATCAAATTAATTCTTAGAGAAAAGTGCAACACCAAGAATTTGCATAGAAATGATTTGAAAGACTTCAGAGAATTCATAGACCTCTAAATCATAAAAAAAGATAAATTTCTTTTTCATCAAAATGAAATATTGTGATAAAATTTTGATTAAATGCACAAAAGCAGATCCACTGACACAGACGAACCAGACTTTGTTGGTTTTGGGCTGCTTTTACGCTTTGGAGGACACATATTTCAGCTAAATTGTGTTGCACCAGCCCCAAGACAGGGGAGAGGGACTACAGGCTTCTCACATTAAATCTAACAAGTCAAGTAAAACGTGGGGCAGCCCTGAACACACTTGACATGGACGGGAGCCGGGTTGGACTTCGTGAGGATCATCTTTTATTTTAGTTCTTGGTCGAACCAAAGAAGATGGCTCCACTCTGTGCAGAGTTTGAGCCGGTGCTGTGATGACTGTTCTGTGCAGCTTGTGTTTTCTCTACACTAAGACCAATGCAGAGCAAGCTGTCTGACTCCTCCGCTAACTTTAATTCACAATTTTTACTGTTTACAGTCACTGACTTCCCTCACAGTCCGTGCCATGTTAAAGGAGCAATGCCATGTTTGTGGGGCACAAAGCATAGAACCCCCACATAAACCTAAAACATATAGAGTTAATATTAAAGACCTGCTTTCTAGCCACATGTTAAGGAATGCTATTTTGTGATACAGGTTAAGAAAGGTTCATCTAATGGACAGTCGATAGTAAATTGATAGTAAACTATGGCCTACTTATAAAGTGTAACTCTTTATTTGGCTTATAAACATGGGTACACAAATATAGCTTTAATGTATACCACAAAGAGCTTGTTGATACATTGAAAAGAAAATGTTTGTGTATTTTTATTTGCACCAGTAAAATTGTGCATTTTTGAGTATTTTGGCTAGAGGCAATCATATCTTCAATTATATAGCTATCACAAACATTATTATTCATAGCGTGATGAAACCTTTTGTCCGTACTGCCCTAATCCAGTGTTTTATTTTAAGAATCTTAATCATCAGAATATTATCTGATGATATCACAACAAGAGCACCCTGACTTCAAACCAGAGAGTATCAGGACCATTGTGTCCTGGGTACGGCTCCTATGTCCACTCCAGTCAGTCTGGCCCACTGCGATGGAAAAAGGCTTTCAGTGAAATAATGTGCCAAATCACTGTGCAACTGCAGGTTCACTGTAGGCTATAGGTAAATGTTTTTTACAAAACTACCGTCAGTTCTTAATCAAACCTAAAATAGCCTGTTGGAAAAAAGTGGTGGCTCACAGTAAATTATAGAAAAGAAAATTGTGTTGGGAAAAAAGTCTTCTCTAAATAGGGTGCATTAAGTTTAGTTTCTTCCTTGTATATATATGTTGGAATATTTAATTTTAGAAATACTGTATCACTACAACAGACCAAATGCATTTGATAATCTGGAGTGGAGATTAAATAAATCCACTTTCAAAGTGAAAACAGGAAACTCGGTCTATATAAAGTTACGTGAGGTGGACCTCCGGACCTCCCAGTGTTCTTAAAACACCATCTGATGGTTACTATTATGAAAGCAGATAAGAGTTAGCTCAACAGTCAGTAAAGACATGTCATTTATTATGTCCAAAAACAAGAGACTAATGAAAAAATAAACCCTCCCTGCACCACAGTACTGTTTCAATTAAGAATGGATCATCCACCAACAAGTGAACACAACAACATCCGGCGGTTCAAAAATATAGCTCGGAATGGGAATTGAAGTTTCCTGTTGAGTAAACGCCTCGTCTAATGCATTTACACAACGCTGTTTTGTCCCCACAAGGCTCACTCGGTTTAAGCTCTTCAGAATGAGTATGCTACCTAATTTAAGGTGAAGAAAAAATAAAATCTAAATTATCACAGTTGGGTGGCATCATGGGAATTAAGATTATTTTGCAAACGCAGCCAAACATGCGTCCACTTTGATTAGACTTGTGTTCGGAACGTCCGGGCGTCAGCGCTTTCACCAATCTTGCTTATGCCGAGGGAGAAAGTGTGAAAACACGTGTGTGTGTGTGTGTGTGTGTGTGTGTGTGTGTGTGCGTGTGTGTGTGTGTTCATTTGCGAAGTTACAGCTCATAAGGTGCAAAGCGTTCACACGTCTCAGTAGGCTAATTATAACAGTGCAACTACAGTAAAAAATTAAACATGAAAGAATTACCAATTACATCGTGACAAAAAGGAAAGAACGAGGGAATAAAATTATAGCTAAAGACTGTGTAGGCAGTCGGAGTAATTACATTTCACTCTGATATTGTGAAGTTGTTGTTTTTTCAAAGGAAAATTAGACGCATATCACAGACAATTTCCACACTCGGCCATCCATGCAATCTGTTCCTGTCATTGTATGTTTTTCCATGCATGTACACGTAGTTCCACTGAGACCACCAGCCCAGCGCTTGAGATGCAGTGACAGCTGGGGGCAGGTGGTCACGTCATGTGCGACTGCGAGAGAGGGACAGCTAGAGACGGTTGCCAGCATGACAAGAAAATGACAACACATGACCCTCTATGCGCTTGGAAGAACATGCAGAGAGCAAAGACATGGCCCTCATTTCTCTCCAACTTCTAACCCTTCTCCCCAGAGCTCAGGGGACTTCTAATCTGAGTACTTTAATCGTGGGTGATGCTTGAGTCCATGAACTTTTTACCCCAGGTATCATCCTATTCCCTCCGAGTGTGCCCTCCACGCTTTGCCTTTGACAGCTTTCATGGGAGTGAATAGCTTAATAGTGGATATATTAGAGCTGCGCCATTTACAGTTAGTAATGTTGAAATAACTAACTGTAAACTCTAAATAGGTCAACGTTCATAATAAGAAAAAAAAAAGCACTTTAACATTTAGGTTTACTTTTGAGGAATATAGACTTGAAATGAAATTAGTTATTTTTTCTTGCCCAACATGCCCAATTAGGGGTTATTGAAAACTAAAACAAAAACACTGTACTATATACTTTATTCACTGCAGAGCTGGCTGTTGGCATTGAAACAAGCCTTAACTTTTCTGCAAACTCTTATATGCAGAACATTAATTTAGGATTGAATGTATAGGCACCATATGAGGTCTGAAAGACGAAAAACATTTTAGTGAAACCTCAAAGTTTAAACAGTCATACATACTTTATACAAACTGCGGTGTGAATGTATTCCTTCCAAAATAATAAAAACAATTATTCCAGGAGCCCTTGGGTGCTTTTGCTGTGGATGAACTACTCCAATTGCCTTTGCGAGTTCTATTTACCTGCACCATGAACACTGTCTACAGAGCAACTGAGCATTTCAGATGAATCGGACTCATCTGGGGCAGCCATATTGTGGGTGCTGCTCTGATAATACTTTATCGTTCATATGGGTGCACTGCAGTGACCTAAATAGGTCTACAGGTAACACCTGGATTTGACATAAAGTTATGTTTCTGCTATATTTCTTAGAATAAGCCCATGCTATATAAACGTTATAGTTTGGCGTGTACGTTCTGTGGATGTGTCTCGCGCTGATGAGCCAGCAATGATAGCCATCTCCTTCCATTCCCCAGGTGGTGCAGGTCATCAATTTTCATCTGCGCCTGTCCTATCTGGTCACCAGGTTTATAGACATCCTGGATGCAAAAACCACCAGTCAGCAGGCTAAAAACGAACTGAAAGAAACAGCCAAGCACACAGAAATATGCAGTAAAACTTTAACTACACAAATAACTACATAGTCAGTAGAAATCTGACCAATGTTCCGAGACTTAAAAGGGTCTAGTGAGCTGACACAGAGATTCTCTTCTCTATATCAACAGTAGCTTCCTTGACTGATATGATTGACAGCCTGTGGAACGGGTTTGTAGTCATCCTGGACTAGTCTTAAAAATGTGGTTTTAAGGAACATATGCAAGTAAGAAAAAATTGTCAGATTAAATCACTTTTTTAATTTTTTTAAATTTTTTTATTAGATCAAATGTTTTTTATGGGTGTGTTGAATTAAATTGGATCGCTAAATGACTGCACTTAATTTATCACTGAAACATTCAGTAGCAAGCATAATGAAAGATGTACACAAATTTTGTGTACATCTTTCATTATGCTTGCTACTGAAGCTCAATACTAGGATCCAGTGCAAAAAAACCCACCTGTAATTTAGAAATGTATTTCAAAAAAAGACCACAAGGCAGAGGAATAACTTTAAACATGTTCACGTTTGCCAATTGCTAATGCACGTGTAACAGGGGATCTTTGGGGGCATGCCTTATTTTCCCTCCCCTTACTTTGTTCACCACCTCCAAGTGGCTCTATGGTCATTGCAGACGTCTCATCAGCGAGACACATCCTTTATCTGGCTATGATAATAGCAGGCCATAGCCGATAGCCTTCCAGCCTCAGCAATGTGACCTCTAGCTTGCTGGCAGGGTTTTAAAGGCGTTATGGCTGTTGGGACTTTTTTTTCTCTGGACTAAGGACGGCCCCCATCTGCTAAATTTATCACAGTTAAATAGAACAGTCAAGCAAGGCGCCGGCAGTGCTTGAAACAGTGTCCTTTTGCTGATATTTATCACGAGATTAAATTTCCCCCACCTCTGCGGTACTTTGTTCTGCTGTAAATAGATGTCAGGAAAAATCAAAAGTGGGGCAATAAAAGTTTGAATAGGCAACACAGACAGTGTCTGCCTTTAACACTGAGAGTGTTGTACGTAAAAGTCTTTTAAGCTCAAATGAAGAATTGGCTATTGTCAAACCAAACTTGCACTCATTTTTAGTGGCAATTTGACTTTGTAATTGTACTTTGGCATAATGACATGTATGCACTGAATATGAATATGTGGATGATGTAGACTGCGTATTGTATTTCTGTATGTATGAAATCTATTTGTTCTGTTACAATCAGGTGTGTTTACATTCATGTTGTGTCAAGTCTGCACATTAACAATCTGTCCCAATCAAAGAAAAACACTGGAGATTAAAGGTCTTTTGTGGGAGGGAGACAATATGAATATCAAGTATACTGATTTTAACATACAAAGTCTGCAAAAAAGCTAATAAAAGGGTGGACAATTTCAGAGCAATCTTACAAATATTATCAAGTGATACTTCTGTGTTTAATTCTAGCCTAGTCACTTTTAGTGTGATACTTCAACCACAGACATTTTTTTGTTATCTTATTGTATAACATTATTTTTGTGAATGTCAATGACTGCCATTTCAAAGTCATTCTAAAGAAGTTGTGTTGTCCATGGTGTGAAAGAGGCATTTTGTTGGGGTTATCTTAACAAATGTACTGGAATCCTGAAGTGAGCAAATTAGTGGAACAAAAGTATCTGACTGAAGGGTTGAAAGCGGTGAGTGACTATCTGCTGCCTAGATGCTCATCAGAGGAATTGGAAAACAGGGCCGGGAGTGCAGAAGAGACCATAATGCAGACTTGGCACTTTGCAAAGACAGTGGAGGCCTGTCAGTCTATATTGGGCTGTCAACGGTGAAAGTGGGAGCAGATGAATAGAAGTGGACAGCTTGGGATCCAGGGTAAAGAGTTGGCCAAGTTTAAAGAAAGCTTACCATTAGGCCAGAGGGAGAAAAAACCCACACATTTAAAGCATGTTTGAAAGCGGCACTGGACAGGGATTAGCAGAAATTAAATAATCAATCACCCAAGTTCGCATTTGACGTACTAAGCATCAAAGCTTGTTCAAATACGTAAAGATTAGGATTGAAAAACTTCATAACAGAACCAGAAGAATTATATTTCAGAGTAAGTACCGTATTTTCCAGACTATAAGTAGCATCTTTTTTCATAGTTTTGGCCGGGGTGCGACTTATACTTATACTATTTATACTTGTACTTATACTCTGGAGCGACTTATATGTGATATTATTTGTTATTTTCACACTTGCAACCACATTTCATACTCCAGTGCGACTTATATGTGTTTTTTTCATTCTCTATTATACATTTTTTGCGACTTGTACTCCGGTGCGACTTATAGTCCGGGGAAAATACGGTAAGTAAATTGACGTGTATCTGCAATTGAAGATTTAGTCGTTATAGTGGTCACAGCTGAAAAAATATATATTATCGTCACACTCCCATATCACTAGAGTGAGCATAAAAGTATTTGTTGTTGTGTTTGAATTTATGTAAACTAATGAGCTGCGGGTCCTAATTCAAAGTCAGACACACACAGTACGCGCTTTGCCTCACACATTACCCGTGTCTCCGTCTGAAGGGGCCGTAGGCGGACACCAAACTCGCTGCCGCTTGGTGTGATACAGCTCGCTCGCCCATGCTTTCAGCTCTGTCCACCCTGATGACTCTCTCAGCCTTTCCTCCCCCTGGTTTTCTCCGGCGTAAAAGTGGGTGACAGTGCAGCCCTGTATTTTGTGATATTGGCCAGCAAACAATGAAGATATTGGCTGTGCTGTAGTGACCCTGCGAGCATTGCAGAATAACAATGAACCAGGGAGGAGTATTTTTTGGAGAAACTTTGTAAAATACACTTGCAGAGCACACAAGCCGCATGACTGCTGTCTACAGGACAATTACAGTTGGCAATTCTCTCTGATTTGATTGGATCATTTTAAAAAAACTAACAATTTGAATAGGCAGATCTGATTATGCCAAACAATAACAGGATTTTTCTTGGCTGTGCAAATGTAGCATAACGTTCAAAGACTGCAGCCAAGCTAAAACTGAATTCATATCATTCCATTGGATCGCCACTGATTAAAGGCCAAAGCTTGCAGAGGCTGAACACCTGGTTTGAGGTGGACTTCAAGAGCAGTCTGAGCCGTGCAACAAATCCAACACAAAACTTCAAGTTCAAAACTTTAAACACAGAGCAGATGATGGAGGAGTGCCTTTATCTTGCAGATGTCCTGTTATTTGTTCCCTACAGCTCTCTTTACTCCCAGTTAACCCTATATACAAGTCACGGGGAAAAAAAAAAAAACTAAATGTAAACAGCCCAAGCCTGTGCAAACAAAGTCCAAGTATGGATACCTGAAGGACACTGGGGAAGGTTATATTTCATTGCTGCCGCCATCCGCCTCTTATGCTTTCTCACTTTCCATTAACCTGGTTTCTCTATATCTCACCTAGCTCCCCATTCGTCCTCATCTCAGAGGTTTTTTTTTTTTTCTTCTCCGCAGCCTCCAAGACCAATCAATCAAGGACATCCCATTACTACAGCCCCTGTCAGTCCCTGAAATCCTGCTCTGTCCTCTTTCTATGCCATACACGCAAATACACACCTATACACTCACACGTGTGCACAAAATGACAACCAATCCTCAGACAAATATGCTTATGAACTGCACTAAATTTCACAGGCACGTCGTCATGGGAATGTGAATCATCAACAGGCATTGGCAGACAGCAGCTCTTGTCCCTTTGAATGACTGCCCATCATAAAAGGAAAGATTGACGGATGAATGGGCGGGGTGAAAAAGTGGCTCGATGGTGTGTGGATGGGTGGGTGGAAGGGAGAATAGAGGAGTAAATGGGAGCGTGCATCACATGATGAATACATGACTCACGACATCCTCATCCGTTCAAAAGAAATTGTCTAATGCCACTTACACATTAGCATTTACGCCCCGGGATTGTTTACTTCCTGGTGCATTAGTCTGACTCTCAACAGAGTTTGAACATTGTGTTTATAAATTAAAGGGATCATGGCTTTCAACACTGGGCTTTCATTTTTTTAAATTCAAAAACAAACTTAAAAAAAATATCAATAAGCTGTGTACTCCAAGTCAAGTGCTGTTAAAATTTGTTAATGACTGACTAAGGCTATTTCAGGCTTTAGTGTGCCACTCTGGACTGTGTCACCGTTGATCAATCGACATTCCAAGTTTTGACACTTTGAGTGTGTGCAACTTGAGACTCTTGCTCGTATTTGTGTCAAACTACAGTGTATGTGCGATTGTTTACACAAAGTACACAGCCTGCGTTGTGTGGTTAAGGGGCTGTGTATTTGACCTCATCACGAACAATGTCATGTCTCAAACCTCACACACACTTTAGGAAACACACGCGGCGGCTCAGTGGTGTGAAGTGAGTCTGCTGCTGTTTGGCTGTTACATTTAACATGTCAACTTCTCTCTACTCTCATTTCCTGCGCCTGCTGTATTTGTCTACCGAATGTTTGAAAAAGCCCCGAGCCGGGTGAATGGGGCAACCCGTTAGCCTGAGTCAACACACAAAACGGAAAGAAAAGCCCATGTGACAGTCGAGTTAAAAAAATCAGTTTTGTTTCTACTAACCTCTCTCTGAAGTTCCCTTTTTTTCCCACTTCTTTGAGCCGCTCTGCAATGCGCTTGTTAAGTTAATTATTAATTACACACCATACGCATATTTTCTAAAGCAGTAACACCACATGTCAGATCAAATTTGTTGTCTTTTCATACCTCTCAGCGTTGGGTTCACATGCCAAAACAAGCGCTAAGCATTGAATTTTTAATGCAAATCTGTGAAAGACGCCGTCAACGTTATATGCCTCAAGTAAAGAGGAATACTATAAAAATCTTGTCCTAATGTTTTGTGGTTTTATCTGAGGCAGGAAGCAACACTTAATGCTTCAAAAGGGCCCCTGACTAGCACCCCCATTCAAAGGAGTCTCCATGGTGACTGCACCACTATGCTTTGACATTCTGTGGTTGTTTTGGCTGTTGTGCTAGAGCCGAATTCCTTCAGGGATGACCAAGCAACATGTGCCGACTTGTAGGCCTGTTTCCACTGCCTGAAGAGAACAATGCCATGAAAGTCTGATTCGGAAAGGAAAGTGTTCATTTAGTCTTTATTTAGTGCGTTTATATCAGCTTCAGATTTGTAAAGAAACGCACTAGTACTTTCAATCAAAGAACATATGCCACTGCTATTGGCTAATCAAAGTGCAAATGTCCTGGTATAACATGGCTGCAATAAAGTCTTCAATTCACATTTTATAGAGACACTAACAAATGATCTTTGGGATTATAAAGCCTCTGCTTAATGACAACGCAATGCAATGTGTTTAAATTTCACAGCATGTGTTACTGGTGCCATTGAAGTCATATCCCAATTAGGTCCTCTCACAGCAATAAGGCTGTTGGTGTTGCCCTGGAATTCTTTTATGGTTGACCAGACAA